>NW_007727012.1:322067-386366 GCF_000696425.1 Galeopterus variegatus
AAAAAATAAATAAAATACCAATATAAAAAAAGGTATTATGGCATCAATTGGAAAGGTGGTTTCCTCCCTCCCCCCCGCACCCCATCACATCTTGAGTACAGAGCAAAGTAGCCTGTGATCTCAAATTGGGAACATTTGAATGGATAATTCCAGGATCCAGCAGTCTAGGATAAGACTATAGGACAGGTGGCTGCGGAGGAAGTAAAGGTGTTTGAGGATGAGGAACTGGAGGTACCGAGAGTTAGGGCACCGGCTGGTACCACCCAGCTGTGAATGGACACTCTCAGTTATCTCTGCGCAAAGGAATCTCTGGTGTTCCTCTTCACCTCAGGACAGAGTGGTTTCCCAGTAGAACTTTCTTCCCTGGGATCCTGTTCTCTGCTGCCTTTGTCACTGCCCAATATATACTGTCTTTTTTCTGTTGGAATTTTAGGTGACCAACAAGGGGGTACAAGTTTGATGAGACCAAGAAAATATATTTTAGAAAGTGAGAATGGCTTCCTCTGTCTCCTCATTTCCTCTCCTATTCTCTACCACTTCCCTGAAACTTCCTTACGTCTGCTTGGATAGAGTACTAGAGTACTGTATCAGACAAATATATCTCTCTGGCTCTTTTATAATCATGCATGTGATGAAGTACCAAATTTGTCTTACTCCCCCGAGCATGAAAAAACCTCCTTGACAGAAGATCCCACCTACACCATTTTAAAAGTAGGAGGAAAAAAATATGGATGGTCACTAATACTTCCGTATTTATCCCACCACCCACCTTGAATTGAAAGTGGCTTGCATTTTGACTGTGCCGGTACCCTAGTATTCTAATTTATTGCATATGTGGTCTCCTGAACTAGAAGAATTATGCTACAACATCAGATTTTTTTTTAAATGGTACAAAAAGAAAGCATTTCCCATAGTCTAAAAATGCTCCTTCTCCACCAATCACTCTAGCAGTTACAAATCCACTTTGGGTAAACTTAAAGATGATTAGCCTATTTTGTTTTTTGCCTTCAGATCCTTTCCATAACGTTTTGTTTTGTTTTGTTCTTCCCTCCCCCCTCTCTTCTTTCCTTCCTTCCACAATCGGAATGTGAGTTAAGGTATCAAATGCTTCACTTTAGTGCTGGGTCTGCAACAACGTGACGGTTTCTATCTTCATCTTTTCACTTTCAGCCACGTATGGGCTGCCAAGGCTGTGCCCTTTCTGCATGCCCTGGCAGCCTTTCCCTGCCTGGTGCTTTTCTTGGCAGGCTGGCTGCTGAAATGCTTTCTTCAGGGAAGGAGGCAAATGGAACTGGGAAGTGGAGATCTTGGACATCACTTCTCCCTCTGCCCATTCCTTCCCTCCACACTCCCTCCACCTGCTTGAGCACCTGGCCTGGCCCGAGAGAGGGACTAAATGAGGCACCAGGCCTACAATGCTGAAAAAATGTCCTTGCCCTCAAGGTACTGCCCTGTGTGACCTCAGGCAAACTAAACTCTCCTTGATTCACATGAGGAAATATAAGGAAACTGAGTCAGATGATTTCTTAAGAACTCATTATGTTTTAATAGCTATGATTTTTAAGAGTTATTTTAATAGATAATTTCCTACTAACTATTTGCTCTGTACAATTTCTCTTTACACCTTAACATGCTTATGGCCCTTTCTCTTCTATCAATCGGTATGTGTTCCAAGAATCTGAAGCCATTTGAGTATCAAAGCAAATAAGTTTTGGAGTAGTTGTGATACAGAATACTAAGCATTCATTAAGAATAATGCTTACAAAAGATTTTCATGCTATAGAAAAATGTGCACACCATAATGTCAAGTGAAAAAAACAGACTCAGACAGGGAAGAGAAATGGAATTACTAGTTATTAAGTCATTCGTTCACACCAAAATTTTAACAGTAGTTATCCTTGAATGGTGGGATTATAAACGCTTAAGTTCTTTTACTTTGTTTCTTTTATTTTTTAAAATAAAGAATACCATAATTATGTTTTTTCTATAAAAAAAAATGAATAAAGTATTTTTAAATATATAGAAGTGATTGTTTTTGCAGCAAAAATCTCAATAAATATGTCAAAAGCTAGATGTGAATAATTTTAAAAAATAATCTTTGCTTTGAAATTTCCAAATCTGTCTATAACACTGATTTTTCTCTGGATTCTAAGCTTATATAACTGGTCAGATTCTGGTACCTTTCTGAAGGGTGACAATCTCAAAATATTCAGTTCAGAAAAATCTGAGGGCATTGAAAAGGGAAAAGAAAAGACCTATACAATTGCTTCATCTGTCAGAAATGCGAGGTTTTATTTAGGGACTAGCATTTACTAGGAAAGGTGAAAGTGCAGGTCACTGAGAGGTTATTTCAGGAAAAGGCTGTGCAGATGATTTTGTCACTTCAAACTGGTGCTATGATGTGTTTACTCAGGCATAACTTGGGATATCAGATCACAAACTCAGGGAAGCCACAGATGCCAACTGGTATAAGTAAAACACCTAAAAGAGAAGGCACTTCCTCCATGTTATAGAAACAGAAAATTCATAAGAAATAACAAAAAATTTGGTTACTGCTTGGTGCAACCAAAGCCCATCCATTTCCCACCACAGAGGAGGACAGAAAGCAAATGCAGAAATGGCCAGTAGCTGAGAGCGTTGAATCCTCCTGGTTTCTGGGAGGGTGATGAGAGAAGGTACTGCCCTTCTCAGCTCATCACCGGCAAGGTGATATTTCCAACGGTCATTTTGCAACTTATCATTCAGAAAATTAGAGGCTAAAAAGAACATTGCATTGTTAACCAGGCACTTGGGCCTCCAGAAGATGTGGACGAGACTACATGTGTCAGTCACAGCCACCAAGAGAGGTTAAAGAGAGAGGGAAAAATCCATTGTCAGTCAGCTCATCTGGTCCACGGAACAAACGATGAAAGATTTCTTACAGAGCCGAGCTACTCCAAGCGTGGTCCTCTGACCAGCAGCCTTGGCACCCCTGGAAGCTTGTTAGGAATGCAGAATCTGGAGCCCACCCAGCCCCACTGAAAAAGAATCTGCATTTTAACAAGATCCCCAGGTGATCTGCACGCACTGTAATTTTTAAGAGGCACTGTGTCATAGTGCCCACATACAAACCACATTTAAGCACTTTCACATTTTTCTGCTTCATGCTTGTTTCAAATATATTGAGAATAAAATGCTCTACTGTGGTAAAAAGATTCACTTTCCAGCTAAAATCTCTTTCTCTCTCTGTGTGTGTGTGTGTGTGTATGTGTGTGTGTACACATGCATGCATGTGTCTTTCACCCAGCCAAGGCAATCAGAAGCAACTTGATTTTTGTAATCTCTTTTTCAAACCTAGTTTACAAAGGCAAGCATTTTTCAGCTGTTCCAATATTCTAAATTTCCTATAGTTTCTTGTAATTCTAAGCAAATTTTATTTATTTATTTATTTATTTTTCCTTTTTGTCTTTTTTCATGACCGGTAACGGGATCGCAACCCTCGGTGTCGCGCCCACACCACGCTCAACCAGTGAGCGGACCGGTCTCTATATGGGATCCGAACCCTCGGTGGGAGCGCCGCCACACTCCCAAGTGCCGCACTCTACCAAGTGCACCACCGGGCCGGCCCATGGTTCGAAATTTTTAAGTAATTTTGAGAGAGACAGGGATAACACATTCACATAACTTTTATTATAGTATATTGTTATAATTGTTCTATTTTATTATTAAATATTGTTAATCACTAACTATGCCCAATTTATAAAGTAAACATCATCATATGTATGTACATATAGAAAAAACATAGTATATACTAGGACCACGGTACTTCAAAAAGTTCATGGAAAGATTCATATTATCTTTTTTTAAAAGATGACCGGTAAGGAGATCTTAACTCTTGACTTCATGTTGTCAGCATCACGCTCTCTCAAGTGAGCTAACCAGCCATCCCTATATAGGGATGTGAACCCTTGGCCTTGGTGTTATCAGCACCACACTCTCCCAAGTGAGCCACGGGTTAGCTCACTTGAGAGAATTATATTTTAATTCTCATTTCCCATGAATTTTTGAAGTATCCTCATATAGGGTTCAGTACTATCAACAGTATAATGCATCTACTGAGGATCTGAAAATGTTTCTGCCCTTGGATAAGGGGGAACTACTGAAAATGTGTCTTTGTGTTGTTGTTTTTGGTTTTTTTGGTGCCTAGCTGGTATGGGGATCTGAACCCTTGACCTTGGTGTTAGAACATTGTGCTCTAACCAACTGAGCTAACTGGCCAGCCCTGTTTCTTTGTCTCTGATAAGGTTATTTTACAACTCTGTACAATAGGTCTTCTTAACCTTGGCACTTTTGACATTTTGGGCTACATATCTTTTGTTGTGAGGGACATCACTGAATGTTTAGCAGCATCCCTAGCCACTACCCACTAGAAGATAGTAACCCCCTCCTCCAGTGTGACAACTAAAAAGCACCTACAGGCATTGCCAAATGTTCCCTGGGAACAAAATCATCTCCAGTTGGGAATCACTGCTATAGATTTAAAGTTAACTTGTAGGATGGATGGATCAACATAAAAAAATCAAAAAAAGCAATACAACACATCAATAGAATGAAAGAAAAAAAAACATACGGTCATCTCGATAGACCCAGAAAAAGCATTTGATAATATTCAACATCCCTTCATTATAAAAACTCAACAAATTAGATACAGAAGAACAGTATCTTAATACAATGAAGGTCATACAATGACAAACCCACAGTTAATATCATATTGAAAGGGGAAAAGCTGAAAGCTTTCTCCCTAAAAACTGGAACAAGATAGTGATGCCCACTCTCATCACTTATATTCAACATAGCACTGGAAGTCCTAAGCTAGAGCATTTAGGCAAGACAAAGAAATAAGGGGCATCCAAACTGGAAAGGAGGAAATCAAGTTGTCTCCGTTTGCAGATGACATGATTTTATATAGAGAGAAACTTAAAGACTACCAAAAAACTCCTAGACCTGAAAAACAAATTCATAAAGTTTCAGGATACAAAATGATCATACAAAAATCAGTAGCATTTCTGCACACCAACAATGAACTTGCAGAAAAAGAAATCAAGAAAGCTATCCCATTTACAACAGCAACAACAAAAAAATAAAATACCTAGGAATAAATTTGACCATCGAGGTGAAAGATCTGTATAAGGAAAACTATAAAACATTAATTAAAGAAATTAAAGAAGACACTAAAAATGAAAAGATATCCCACGCTCATGGATTAGAAGAAACAATATTGTCAAAATGACCACACTACCCAAAGCAATCTACAGATTCAATGCAATCCCCATCAAATTACCAACGACATACTTCACAGAAATAGAAAAAACAATTCAAAAACTTATATGGAACAACAAGAGATCCTGAATTCCCAAAGCAGTCCTGGGCAGAAGGAACAAAGCAGGGGGCATCACACTCTCTAACTTCAAAATATACTACAAAGCTACAGTAACCAAAATAGCATGGTGCTGGCACAAAAACAAACACATAGACCAGTGGAACAGAGTAGAGAATTCAGAAATAAATCCATGTACCTACAGCCAGCTGATTTTTAACATAAGAGCCAAGAACATACACTGGGGAGAGAACACTATCTTCAATAAATGGTGATGGGAAAATTGGAGATCCATATGCAGAAGAATGAACCTAGACCTATATCTCTTACCATGTACCCAATCAGCTTCAAATGGAGTAAAGACTTAGATGTAAGACCAGAAACTATAGAACTGCTAGAAGAGAACATAGGGGAAACACTTCAGGACATAAGTCTGGGCAAAGATTTTATGAGTAAGACTTCTAAGCACAGGCAACAAAAGTAAAAATAAACAAATAGGATTATATAAAAATAAAAAGCTTCTGCACAGCAACAGAGAGAATCAATAGACCAAAAAGATAACCTACAGAATGGAAAAAATATTTACAAACTATGCATCTGACAGGGTATTTATATCCAGAATATACAAAGGACTCAAACAACTCAAAAGAAAAAAATTGAATAATACAATTAAAAAATGGACAAATGAACTGAATAAACATTTTTCAAAAGAACACATACAAATGGCCAACAAGTATATGAAAAATTGCTCAACATCACCAATCATCAGAGAAATGCAAGTCAAAATCACAATGAGATATCATCTCACCCCAGTCAGAATGGATATTAACAAAAAGACAGAAAATAACAAATGCTGGCAAGGATGCAGAGAAAGGGGAACTCATATTCATATATTGCTGGTGGGAGTGTAAATTAGTACATTCATTATGGAAAACAATATGGAGATTTCTCAAACAACTACTAATTTCTCAACAACTAATAGATAGAACTATCACATGATCCAGCAATCTCATTACTGGGTATATATCCAAAGGAATATTAGTAAGTCGAAGGGATACCTGTACTCCCATGTTTATTGTGGCTATATTCACAATAGCCAAGAGTTGGAACCAACTTAAATGTCTTTCAAGAGGGGACTGGATAAAGAAAATGTGACATATAGAGAGATAGCTACATTTTTCTACATATAGTTATATATATACACCCATACACACACACAATGGAATGATAATCAGCCATAAAAAAGAATGAAATTCTGTCACTTGCAGCAACATGGATGAGCTTGGAGAAAATTATGTTGAGTGAAATCAGCCAGGCACAGACAGAGAAATATCACATTCTCACTCATATGTGGAAGCTAAAAAAGTTGATCTCATAGAAGTGGAGAGTATAATAGTGCTTACTAGAGACTGGTGGGCAGAAGAGGGAAGGAAGATGGAGAGAGAGGGTGGTCAGAGGATATGAAATTGTAGACAGACCAGAAGAATAAGATGTAGTGTTCTGTAGTAATACAGGGAGACTACAGTTAACAAAGTATTGTGTATCTTTGAATAGCTAGTAAAAATGATGTTGAATGTTCTTAACAGAAAGAAGTGACAAATGTTTGAAGTGATGGATATACTAAGCATCCTGATAAGATCACTGCACACAGTATGAATGTATCCAAATATCATATTGTATTCCATAAGTATATACAATTATCAAGGGGCAATTAAGAAAAATAAAAAGAGAGGGAAAAAAAGAAATAGAGAGTAGAATAGTCATTACCTGAGGCAGGGAAAGGGAGAAGGGAAGGGGAGCCAGGGAAAGGTTGGTAGACTGGTACAAAGTTACAGAGTTACAGTTAGACAGGAAAAATAAGTTCTGGTGCTCTAGTGTGACAATAGCTGATAATATTGTATTGTATATGTCAGGATCTTCAGAAAAGAGGACTTTGAATGTTATAACCACAAGTAATAAATGTTTGGATGATAGATATGCTAGCTATTGTGATTATTAGATCATTGTACATTTATGCATGTATTGAAACCAACTGTATCCTGTAAACATGCATAATTTTTAAAAAAGAAGAAAATTTCACTTAAACTTCATTCAAAGATGCCACTCACAGGTGATCAGGAAGTGCTCGCCTGTTGAAGCTTCCCAGGGGAAAACTCATTAATTGTGGCCTTCACAGAGATGTTTCAGTTGTGAACTCCCCTACTTCAGAACAACATTGAGAAAAAGGGCATGAAGGACTGAACCTTTGGGATGGATGGGGATATAGTCAGACAAGGATGTTGTTAAGGCTCATGTGGACAAAATAAAGCTGGCTCCAGTAGTCTCTTAAGATATAGGATGTATCTTAGTAGAGAAATAGACACCATAAACATTTTGTAATTTCTAGTATCTCCTCTCTACCTGTCCCTTTTTTTGAGAATAAGGAATCTTTCCATCAAAATTTGTTGTGTTTGTCATTTCTCACTTGGGCAGAATATGAAAGCACATGCCCTTGGTAGAAACTTTTGAGCCTGGACTTGGAGACTCAGGTCTGAACCAGATGACAGCAGGTGACATCAGGCTTGGAGAAAAAACAACTGGCACTTGTTCTGTCACAAATGTATTACATTCACACTGAGACTGTCTGGACGTTTCGCAGATGGTGGTGGTCTTGTCCCCAAGTGGTAGGATTATGAAAGCTTTTAAGAAAATCATTAAGTAAAAAGTTTGAGAATCTTGGACATAGGACATTTTACCTTGCTTTATTTGGGTCTATTTCCATATGAACTGAACACTGATTGCTTCAAAGACGTTTAACTACAGATGGGTTGGCAGAAGTTTCCCTTGCATGGTAACAATTTCTTATAAAATGCTGTCTAGTCTTCAAAACTTATCTATTTTATTCTCTATAGAAAACCATGAAGTAGGTAGTATGGATGAGGTTGTCCCCATTTTACAGATAAAGAAACTGAGGCAAAGGTTAGGCCATTTATTATGTCACATATAAGTGTGCCAGATTTCAGGCAAATACAAATTTTAAAACAGATTTACTAAGTAATTACTTGCTAAAAAGAGTCTTCTATTTACAAAAATAGGATTTAGAAAGATTCCTTTAAATAGTAAACTTTGCTAGTACGTTTAAGGGTTCTACAGTGCATTAACTGCTGGACTCAAGCTTAGAACACAGAGAAATAATGGTCTTATAAGTCATTACCAATATAAGAGTAATGAAAAATAAAGGATAAATATTTAGTCTAAAATTGTGTTATTGAAAAATATAATTCAATGAAGAAAACTAATTTACAAACAGGCTTTTTAAAAAATATGGGTGCAGCCATTATGGAAAATGGTATGGAGGTTGCTCAAACAACTACAGATAGAACTTCCAAATGACAAAGCTATTCCACTGCTGAGTATATACCCAAAGGAATGGAAATCATCAAGTCAAAGGGATACTTGTACTCCCTTGTTTCTGCAGGTCTATTTACAATAGCCAAGAGTAGGAACCAGCTTAAATGACCATCATTGGAAGAGTGGATAAGGAAAATGTGGTATATCCACATAATGGAAGATTACTCTGCTGTAAAAAAGAATGAAATACTACCATTTGCATCAACACGGATAAACTTAGAGAAAAATATGTTAAGTGAAATAAGCCAGGCACAGAAAGAGAAACACCTCATGTTCTCACTTATATGTGGGAGCTAATAAAAATAAATAAATAAATGAACAAATAAAGAAGAAAAAAAAAGACACAACAATCACAGTAATTCCTTGAACTTGTTAAGATAAGAGATATGATGCAACACCTCATGTTCTCACTTATATGTGGGAGCTAATAAAAATAAATAAATAAATGAACAAATGAAGAAGAAAAAAAAAGACACAACAATCACAGTAATTCCTTGAACTTGTTAAGATAAGAGATATGATGTTGATGGAAGTGGGAAAGGGGGAGAAGAAGGGAATGGGAGGAATTGGTAAAGCACCATGAAAATCTACTATATTATATAATGATAAATAAAAAAAATTTTAAATTGTTTTTAAATTATTGAATTATAAAAATAAATTTAACAAAAACTTCTCTTCCTGTTCTCTCCCCATTCTCTATTCTTTCTTTCTCTCTCTCCCTTTCTCTTAGAGAAATGTTATCTATCTCTTTAGACAGTGTATACCAGCTCAGCAGTTTACTCAGTAACTTGTTAGGTCAGATGGGATTGTTTATTAATAGTAAAAAATAAAATAAAATCTATATCTTTATCTCTTTTACCATTCATGACTAAGTCCACATGTCAAATTTATAAGTGCGAAAATTTCAAAAAAAGAAAAATAAGTAAAACATTTTTAAATGGGAGTATCTTAAAAATACGTAAGCTTTTTCTTTTATTTTCACATTCTCTCCTTGAATTTTATCTAGAGTTTTGTTTATCAGGATTGGAGAAATTATAGTAAAATGTATTGATGAGCTTGAATGACACATGATGTTACCAGTTTATATTTATACTCAAACATTTTGCTATTAACACAAAATTATGCATTGAAATATCTTCTTAGAAAATTTATCTTCTGTATTAAATTATTTTATATTATGAAATAGTAGCAAGGTGTTCTTAGCAGCTGTTTGAATTTATATGGTAAGTAGCTGAGTGATTTCTTTAAATCTTGTATTCGATACTCAAACATTTTGCTATTAACACAAAATTATGCATTGAAATATCTTCTTAGAAAATTTACCTTCTATATTAAATTATTTTATATTATGAAATAGTAGCAAGGTGTTCTTAGCAGCTGTTTGAATTTATATGGTAAGTAGCTGAGTGATTTCTTCAAATCTTGTATTCAGTTTTCCCTTATATTGAAAAACTCATGTAAGGCCAACAACACAGTGTTTCATAGAAAAAAATTATTTTCCTTATTAAGCCATAGGAGTAACAGTGGCCTTTTCCTCGATTGCTTGAAACTAATTGTGTATGGTTCATCTTAAGGTGGCAGGCATCTTTTTTTAACTTGGACATAAGTATGTACGAGTAAGTAATTCCCATATTTTAGTCATGGTGAGTTATGAGCATATTAAAAATAATTATCATCACCTCATAAATCTTTCTTCAGTTTATTTTAATTCTTACTTTAATCTTCCTATTACTGTCTCCTAGTTTGGGTCAGATATATATGTATGGCTATAAATTATAGATGTGAGCTATATTTAGCACAGAGAAAAAGGCCAGTGGTATAACATATTTTAACTGTAGTTCATAATCTGTCTGTTTAAATAGTTTTCAGGCATATATAATCAAACCCATTAATTTTGCTGTTTATTGAAACTGGGAAATCATTTTTTTTTTTTTACATATATATATTTTTTTGGTGGGTGGCTGGTAGGAAATTTTTTTTAAGTTGAATATAGTAATTTAGTATCATTTGTCAGATTTCAAGAATTCAAAGAACTGGAGATGCCATTCTCTAGAGGAACCAATAAAACAAACAACAAAGGCTATGTTTGCCAAAATCTAATAGTGATAATAAGGTTAGAGTAGGTCCTTGAGTTAATTCATGCTTGTGAAGGTAGGCATGATTAGTAATATGAACATTCAACACTTAGTTTAGAAAAAAAGAAAGAGCAGTGTTCTAACAAGAATCAAGACTATTATAATTACAATGATATTTGACAAATATTGTAATAGTATATAAAACACAGCTTCAAGATTGGAGGCCTACATGATAAATTAAGTACTTGTGAGACAGTGCAGGCATGTTAGTCACTTCTACAACAGCATTTTTTAAAACTCTGTTCAGCAGCATGCTTTGCCATTGGCTCCTCCATTTGTTGAATTCAGGAAGACCTTTGCATGAATAGAGTTAAATTGGATTAAGGCAGGAATTTTGAACCAAAAAAAGAGCTAGAGATGTAGCTGACTTTAAATATTGCAGGACTATCAATGCACTGCTGACTAAAGGGAGTGTCTGTGATGGTGGAAGAGAGTAAGAAAAAGAATAGAAAAATCTAAGTTTCCAAAATACCAAAAACTTAGAAGCCTAGGGTAAAAATAGTCCAAGCTACTTCTGTAGGTCTTTTGTTATTTGTGATGAAATTACCTTGCAGTTTTTAAATCACTGTTCTTTAAATTAACTTTTTTCTTTTCTATTACAAAGATGTAGTTTAAAAGATATATATATACACTTTCAAAAATGTGTATGGCTAAATGGAAATCTTTAGGAAAATCAGAATTACTACTAAATGATATTTGTGAAGGATACTTCTTTCTGACATTTTATTTGTTCCATTTGGGGCTAAAAGTTAAAACTGTGAATGTTGCATTAAAATTACTCTGTTAGGTTCTAAATAGAAAGTAACAAGAGGTAAGATTCAAAACTAATAACATGTATGGTGAGACCATAGTTAATTTCTGACTGGTATACGTGAAACATGTTTAAATAATTATTGCACATAAATCAATTTATTTCCTTATATTTTGCTTTATTTTGTGTAAAACTGTAAGTTGGTTTATTTTTTAAAGAATATTAGTTTGTCATATAGATTCTCCTTTCAAATGATTTAATTTAAAACTAAATCTAATCCTCGGTGTCTATTATATACTAAGTGTGCATCTTCTGAACTGGCTGATTTGGCATCAGTGTGCTCTGATTCCTGATAGTATGTCCCCTAAGTGACCTATTATTGTTTGTAGCAATGAGTAATCTTTGAGTAGCAAAAAGAAACAAAATGCAAAAAGAAGCATTTAAAACAAAGGGGTAATTTTATGCTTCAACTATTAATAACAGAAAGTTCTTTAAAGGGCTTAGTGAGGAAGTGTATGAGGAAAAATAAAGGATGAAAGGGTTATATCTATTTGGTTTATTAAAATTACATGCTAACTCTTAAAAAGGAACATTGTGGATATAAAGTATTTAAACTGCCCAAACTTAATATAACATTTTTGCAATAAATGTGTTTCAGTGTGAATCTAAAGAATAGTTAATTGCTATAATGCCTATAGTTCTAGCTTAAACATATTATGAAGGAGCCTGAGTGGGCCCAGCCGCCTACACAGCCCCAGCCACCCAGCTGCCCATGCATCCCCAGCTGACCTATCTGCCCACATGACCCTAGCTGCAGACAGAGCCATGGGTGCCCCCCAGAATTCATGACTACCCAGAACTACTGAGTCTACCTAGAACCAAAATTAAAATACCCTACCCAATGGGCAAAATAAATCTACAGAAGGAAGTCTCTTTCCTCAAAAGCCACCTCCAGAGTAACAGAAGAAGCAACTGCTCCACCAGATGACCACAAATCGATGTAAGGATACTAGAAATACTTAAAAACAAGAAAATATGACACCACTGAAGGTATACTCTAATAATCAAGTACCATACCCTAAACAATAGGAAACCCATGAAATGTCTGAAAAGGAATTCTGAGCAACAATCTTAAAGAAACTCAGTGAGATACAAGAAGATTCAAATAGACAACACAATGAAGTGAGAAGAACAAAAAATCCAGCATGTGAAGGAGTAAACTTACAAAGATATAAAATACCATTTAAAAAAATGTAACCTAACTGCTGAAACTGAAAGACTCATTCAACGAAATAAAAACTACAACTGAGAGCTTAAGCAATAGGCTATAGCAAGTGAAAGAAAGAATTTCTGATCTCAAAGACAGTCTTTTAGAAATAATCCAAGTGGACAAAAAACAAAAACAAAAAAACGCCAGAATTTTTTAAATGAAGCAAATCTATGAGAGCTATCAGACAACCTTAAGTGCATAAACATCCGAATCATGTGTGTTCCAGAAGAGGAGGGGAAAAGATCAGGCATTGAAAACATATGCAGTGAAATAATAGTAGAAAACTTCCCAGGTGTTGGTAGAGATACAGACTTCCAGATCCAAAACACTCAAAGATGCCCAAACAGATTCAATCCAAAAAGGTCCTTTCTGAACCACATGAGAGTCAAACAGTGAAAGTCAAAGACAAAGAGAGATTCCTAAAAATAGCAAGAGAAAAGTGTTGAGTCCCCATCAGACTAACAGCAGACTTCTCAGCAGAAAACTTACTGGCCAGAAAAGAATGGAATGATATATTCCAAGTACTAAAGAAACAGCTGCCAGCCAAGAATACTACACCCAGCAAGGTTTTCCTTCAGAAAGGCAAGGGAAATAGTGTATTTCCCAGACAAACAAAATTGTGGGAGTTCACCACCACATGATCAGCTGTACAAGAAATCCTGAAGGGAGTCCTGCACATAGAACCCAAACAATGATAATCACCATCATGAATACACGAGAAAGAACAAACCCCACTGGTAGAGCAGATACGTAAATGAGAAAAAGAAAGAAACTATACCACACCACCTCAAGCAAACCAACAAACACCAAAGAGAAACAATAAAAAGAAAGGAATACAAGATATTTAAAACAATCATACAAAAAGCAATTAAATGGCAGAAGACAATACCATTCAGTAACAACCCTAAATGTAAATGGACTGAATTTTGCATTCGAAAGACATAAACTGGTTGAATGGATTAAAAAACTAGACCCAACTATATGGTGCCCACAAGAAACCCAGCCCACTTGTAAAGACTCAAACAGACTAATAGAGAAGTGATAAAAAAAAGATATACCACACAAATGGATATCAAAAACAAGTAGGAGTAGCTATTCTTATATTGGAAAAAAAAAACAGACTTTAAACCAAAAACTATAAAAAGAGACAAAGAAGGGCATTATATAATGATAAAGGGATCAACCCACCCACCAAGAAGACATAACAGTCATAAATATATATGCACCCAACATCAGAGCACCCAGATATTTAAAGAAAACACTATTAGACCAAACTATGTAGATACACAACAATACAATAATAGTTGGGTACCTAAACACCCCTCTATCAACATTGGACAAATCATCCAGCAACAAATCAACAGAGAAACACAGGATTTAAACTACACTTTAGACCAATTGGACTTAGCAGACATCTACAGAACATTACATCCAACAACTACAGAATATATATTCTTCTCAACAGCACATGGAACATTCTCCAAGACAGATCACATGTTAGGTCACAAATGAAGTCTCAACAAATTTTTAAAAATTGGAATCATTTCAAGTATCTTCTCAGACCACAATATATTTAAAGTATAAATCAATAACAAGTAAAACTTTGGAAACCATAAAAATACATGGCAATTACAGGAAACAACATGCACCTGAATGACCTGTGGGTCAAAGAAGAAATTAAACAGAAAGTCAAAAAATGTCTTAAAACTAATGAAAATAAAGACACATCATACTAAAACCTATGGGATACCATAAACGTAGTACTAAGAGGAAAATTTATTGCAATAATTGCTTACATAAAAAGAATAGAAAGACTTCAAATAAACAACCTAACATTATACCACAAAGAACTTGAAAAACAAGAGCAATTCAATCCCAAATTTAGTAAATGGAAAGAAATAATTAAGATGAAAGCAAAACTAAATGAAACAGAAACCAAATATATGATACAGAAGATCAATGAAACAAAAGGTTGGGTTTTTGAGAAGATAATCAGAATATCAAACCATTAGCCAGATTAACAAAAGAAAAGAATCAAATAACAAAAATCAGAAATGAAAAAGGAGACATCACAACTGATATCACAGAAAAATAACAAATCATCAGAGATGATTATGAGCTGTATGCCAAAAAATCTGAAAACCCTGAGGAAAAGGATAAATTTCTAGACACATGCAAACTACCAACACTGAACCAAGAAGAATAGGAGGCATTACACTTCCTGAATTCAAATTATACTACAAAGCCACAGTAACCAAAACATGGTATTGGCATAAAAATAGACACAGACCAGTGGAAAAGAATAGAGAACCCAGAAATCAATCCATGTATTTATAGCTAACTGATCTTCACCAAAGGCACCAACGATACACATTGGGCAAAGGAGAGCCTTTTCAATAAATGGTGCTGGGAAAACTGAATATCCACACATAGGAAGATGAATATGGACCCACACCCCCTGCCATATACCAAAATCAAATCAAAATGAATTAAAGACTTAAATATAAGAGCTGAAACTCTAAAACTCCTAGAAGGAAAGATAGGGGAAAGACTTCAGGACATAGTACTGGGCAAAGACTTTATGAATATGACCACAAAAGCACAGGCAGCAAAAGAAAAAATAAACAAATATCAAACTAAAAACCTTCTGCACAGCAAAGGAATCAATCAACAGAATGGAAAGGCAACCTACAGAATGGGAGAAACTATTTGCAAACCATAAATTGGACAAGGGATTACCATCCAGAATATAAAAAGAACTCAAACAACTCAACAGTAAAAAAAAAAAAAGAGAAAAAAAATTCAATTAAAAAATGTGCAAAGAAATAAAAATAAATTTTAAAAAGTTTAAGAAGAAAAAGCAACAAGGGATTACCATCCAGAATATAAAAAGAACTCAAACAACTCAACAGTAAAAAAAAAAAAAAAGAAAAAAAATTCAATTATAAAATGTGCAAAGAAATAAAAATAAATTTTAAAAAGTTTAAGAAGAAAAAGCAAAAGAGGGATGGACGGTTAGCTCACCTGGTAGAGAGCAGCCTTGTAACATAAAGGTCAAGGGTTCAGATCCCTATACCAGTCAAACACCAAATAAATAAATAAACAAAATGAAATGAAAAATGGGCAATGAAGCCGAATAGACATTTTTCAAAAGAAGACATACAAATGGACAACTGGCATATGAAAAAATGCTTGACATCACTAACCATCAAGGAAATGCAAATCAAAACCACACTGAGATATCATCTCATCCCAGTTAGAATGGCTGTAATCAAAAAGACAGAATAACAAATGCTGGATGAGGATGCAGAGAAACGGGAACCCTTCTATACTTATTGATGGGACTATAAATTAATGCAGACATTATTGAAAACAGTATGGATGTTTCTCAAACAACTAAATGTAGATCTATCGTATGATCCAGCAATCCCACTGCTGGGTATGTACCCAAACGAGTGGAAATCAACATGTTGAAAGGATACCAGCAATCCCATTTTTACAAAGTCCATAGATGGATGACTCAATAAGGAAAATGTGCTATACAAATGGAACATAATAGAGAACCCAGAAACCAATCCTCAAAATTACAGCCAACTAATCTTCGACAAAGGCACCAAGAACATACATTGTGGAAAAGACTGCCTCTTCAATAAATGGTACTGGGAAAACCAGACATCCATATGTAGAAGAATGCAACTAGGCCTGTACGTTTCACCATATACCAAAATCAACTCAAAATGGGTCAAAAACTTAAATATAAGATCTGAAACTATAAAACTCCTAAAAGAAAACAGGGGAAACACTCCAGGAAGTAGGACTGGGTATAGACTTCATGAATATGACCCAAAAACCCAGGCAACAAAAGAAAAAATAAACAAATGTTATTATATGAAACTCAGAAGCTTCTGCATGGCAAAAGAACAAATAACAGAGTTAAAAGACAACCAACAGAATGGGAGAAAATATTTGCAAAATATACATCTGACAAAGGATTAATATCCAGAATGTACAAGGACCTCAAACAACTTTACAGCAAAAAAACAAGTAACCCAATTTAAAAATGGGCAAAGGAGCTGAATGGGCATTTCTCAAAGAAAGATATATGAATAGCCAACAGACACATGAAAAAGTGCTCAACATCACTCAGCATTCAGGAAATGCAAATCAAAACCATACTGAAATACCATCTCACTCCAGTTAGGATGGCTAATATCCAAAAGACTGAGAATGATAAATGTTGGTGATGTTGCAGAGAAAAAGGAACCCTCCTACACTGTTAGTGAGACTGCAAAATGGTGCAGCCTTTATGGAAAATGGTTAGAGGTTCCTCAAACAATTACAGATAGATCTACCATATGACCCAGCTATTCCATTGCTGGGAATATAACCAGAGAAATGGAAATTATCACATCGAAGGGATACCTGTACGCCAAGGTTTATTACAGCACTATTTTCAATAGCCAAGAGTTGGAACCAGTCCAAATATCCATCATCAGATGAGTGGATATGGAAAACATGGTATATCTACACAATGGAATTCTACTCTGCTATAAAAAGAATGAAATACTACCGTTCACAGCAACATGGATGGATTTAGAAAAAATTATACTAAGTGAAATAAGTCAGGCACAGAAAGAGAAATACCACATGTTCTCACTTATTTGTGGGAGTTAAAAATAAATAAATAAATATACAAACAAACGGGAGGGGAGAAAACACAACAGTCACAATTCCTTGAACTTGTTAAGACAAGTGAACAGATATGATGTTGATGGGTGGGGGGCAGAGAGAGGAATCAGTAAAGGGCATAAAAAATCAAATACATTGTATATTGATAAAATTAAAAAGAAAAAGGAAATGTGGTATATATACACAATGGAATACTACTCAGCAATAAAAAAAAGAATGAAATCCTGCCATTTGCAGCAACATGGATGAGGCTGGAGAAGATTATGTTAAGTGAATAAGCCAAACTAGGAAAGAGAAATACAACATGTTCTCACTTATAACTGGGAGGGAGGGAGGGAGGGAGAGAAGGAAAGAAGGAAGAAAGGAAAAAAGGAAGAAAGACAACAATTCATTGAACTTTCAGAAAGAGAGAAAAAACATAAGATTACTGGAGATGGTGGGAAGGAAGGAAGGGGTTTGGGGAGTGACATGACAGGTCAGGTAAACGGCATAAAGAAAAATCATGATTTGGGGCCGGCCCGGTGGTGCACTGGATGAGTGCGCCGCTTGGGAAGCGCAGCGGCGCTCCTGCCCGAGGGTTCGGATCCCACATACAGACTGGTTACCGCTCACTGGCTGAGCAAGGCGCGGGAGCAACACCGAGGGTTGCGGTCCCGTTGCCGGTCCCCGGTCCGGTGCGGGGGCAACACTGAGGGTTGCGATCCGTTGCCGGACACGGAAAAAGACAAAAGACAAAAAAAAAAAAAAGAAAGAAAAGAAAAATCATGATTTGTAATAATGAATATGCTAATAAAAAATTAAGACGTGTGTGCATAATCTTCAGGGTTTTATATATGTAAAATCATGTCATCTGTAAACAGAGAAAATTTTACTTCTTCCTTTCCTATTTGGATGTCTTTTATTTATTTTTCTTACCTAATTGCTCTGTCTAGGGCTTCCAGTACTATTTTGAATAGAAATGGTGAGAGTAGGCATCTTTGTCTTGTTTCTGATCTTAGAGAAAAAGCTTTCAGTTTTCCAACATCTAGTATAATGTTTGCTGTTGCCTTTTCATATCTGCATAGCTTTTAAAGTGGCTGCTGTGTCATTAAATGTATATAACTTATTCCAGTATGCTGCTGGTGGTTTTATTACCAACTGAAATATAGAAACCTTACCTTTTTTATGTCCTCTTACCCCCTCCCATTTATAATATAGTTGTGTTAAACATTTCTTCTATTTGCATTTACAAGTACACCAGTGTTATAATTTTTGCTTTAAATATCAGACATAATTTAGGAAACTCAGAAGTGAAGCCTACTGTAAACATTCATGTTTTTGTTACTATATTCTTTCTCTCTGTTTCAAGAATCATTCTTTTATACTTCCTTCTAGGTGAGACAATGTTTTTTAGAAAAGAGAATGCTGTTGTTGTTGTTGTTGTTGTTGTTGTTGTTAAGTCTGTATATATTTATGGAGTACTATAAGATATTTGGATACATTCATACTGTGTGCAATGAGCATACCAGAAAACTTAGTGTATCCATCACATAAAACACTTGACACCTTTGTGTTGGGAACATTCACCATTATCTCAACTAGCTACTCAAAGTTACACTGCAATTTGTTGTTGACTGTAGTCTCCCTATATTGCTATAGAGCACTAGATCTTATTTTTCTATCTCCGTACAATTTTGTATCCACTAACCACCCTCTCTCCATCCTCTCATCCCCCTTCTCCCCACCAGTCACTAATAACCATAATTATTCTCTCTAATTCTATGAGATCAACTTTTTTAGCTTCTACATGAGTGAGAACATGTGGTATTTCTCTCTCTCTGTGCCTGGCTTATTTCACTTAACTTCCATGTTGCTGTAAATGGCAAAATTTCATTCCTTTTTATGGCTCAGTAGTATTCCACTGTGTATATATAACACATTTTCTTTATCTGGTCATCGGCTCATGGACATTTAAGTTGGTTCCAACTCTTGGCTATTGTGAATAGAGCTGCTACAAACATGAGAGTGTAGGTATCTCCTTGATTTGTTGATTTCTATTACTTTGTATATATACCCAGTAGTGAGATTGCTGGATCATATGGCAGTTCTATCTGTACTTGTTTGAGAAATCAACATACTGTTTTCCATAATGACTGTACTAATTTACATTCTCACCAACAATATACGAATGTGAGTTCCCCTTTCTTTGCATCCTTGCCAGCATTTGTTATTTTCTGTCTTTTTGTTAATAGGCTTTCTGACTGGGGTGAGATGATATCTCACTGTGATTTTGACTTGCATTTCTCTGATGATTAGTGATGCTGGGCAATTTTTCATATACTTAGCCATTTGTATGTCTTCTTCTGAAAAAATGTTTATTCAGTTCATTTGTCCATTTTTAAATTGTATTATTTGATTTTTTACTTTTAACTTGTTTGAGTCCTTTGTATATTCTGGATATTAATATCCCATCAGATGCATAGTTTGAAAATATTTTTTCCCATTCTGCAGGTTGTTTTTTTGGTTTACCGATTCTCTCCATTGCTGTGCAGAAGCTTTTTATTTTTATATAATCCCATTTGTTTATTTTTACTTTTGTTGCCTGTGCTTAAAAGTCTTACTCATAAAATCTTTGCCCATTTGGGTCTTCTCTCTTCTTTTCTTCGTTAGTCCTGCTAAAGGTTTGTCGATTTTATTAATCTTTTCAAAGAACCAACTTTTTGTTTCATTGATCTTTTGCATTGTTTTTCATGTTTCTATTTCATTTAGTTCTGCTCTGATCTTAATTATTTCTTTCTGTCTACTAACTTTAGGTTTGGATTGTTCTTGTTTTTCTAGATCTTTAAGGTGAAGTGTTAGGTTATTTATTTGCCATCTTTCCATTCATCTGAAGTAAGCATTTAATGCAATAAATTTCCCCCTTAAAACTGCTTTTGCAGTATCCCACAGGTTTTGGTATGATGTGTCATTATTTTCATTAGTTTCAAGAGATTTTTTGATTTCCTGTTTAATTTCATCTTGGACCCACATGTCATTAAGTAGAACGTTGTTTAATTTCCATGAGTTTGTATAGTTTTCAGAGATTCGTTTATTATTGATTTCTAATTTTAATCCATTGTGGTCAGAAAAAGAACATGGAATAATTCCAATTTTTTTGAATTTTTTAAGACTTGCTTTGTGACATAACACGTGGTCTATCCTGGAGAATGTTCCATGTGCTGATGAGAAGAATGAATATTCAGAAGTGGTTGGGTAGAATGTTCTGTAGATATCTGCCAAATCCAATTGTTCTAAAGTATTGTTTAGATCTTGTGTTTCTCTGTTGATTTTTTGCCTAGATGATCTGTCCAATGATGAGAGTGTGGTGTTCAGGTCCCCCACTATTGTGGTGTTAGTGTCTATTTCTTTCTTTAGATCTAATAGTGTTTGCTTTGTAAATCTGGCTGCTCCGACATTAGGTGCATATATATTTATGATTGTTATGTCTTCTTGATGGACAGATCCTTTTATCATTATCTATTGGCCATCTTTATCTCTTTAAATTGTTTTTGCTTTAAACTCTATTTTATCTGATATAAGAATAGCTACTGCAGCTCGTTTTTCATTTCTACTTGTATGATATCTTTTTCCATACTTTCACTCTTAATCTATGTGTGTCTTCACAGGTCAAGTGAGTCTCTTGCAGACAGCATATTGTTGGGTCCATCTTTTTAATCCAGCCAGTCAGTCTGTGCCTTTTGAATGGGGAATTTAGTTCCTTTACATTCAGAGTTATTATTGAAAGCTGTTGATTTACTCCTAGCATTACAATGATATTTGTTTAGATGTCTTAAGTATCTTTTGTTCCTTTCTTTCAAATTTTCTGTTTGTCTCCTGTATTTGTTGGAAAGTTTATGCATTTATTCATCAGGACTTTTTTTGGTAGAGTCTTTAAGTTTCTCTGTATATAAAATCAAGCCATCTGCAAACAAGGACAACTTCCTCTTTTCCAATTTGGGTGCCTTTTCTTTCTTTCTCTTGCCTAACTGCTCTGGCCAGGACTTCCAATACTATACTGAATAGAAGTGATGAGAGTGGGCATCATTGTCTTGTTCCAATTCTTTCAGGGAAAATTTTCAGCTATTCCCCATTATTTATAGTGTTGGCTGTGGGTTTGTCATAGATGGCCTTCATTATATTAAAGATACTTTCCTTCTATACCTAATTTGTTGAATTTTTATCACAAAGTGATGTTGAATTTTATCAAAAATGTTCTCTACATCTATTAAGATGAGCATATGTTTTTTTTTTACTTTCAGTCTGTTGATGTGGTACATTATTTTTTGATTTGCAAATTTTGAACAATCCTTGTTACCATGCCATAGATGCCACTTAAACATGGTGAATAACCTCTTTCATGTGCTGCTAGGTTCGGTTTGCTAATATTTTATTGAGGACTTTTGCATCTGTGTTCATTAGGAACAGTGGCCTGAGGTTTTCTTTTTTTGTTGTGTCTTTACCAGGTTTTGGTATCATGGTAATGATGGCCCCATAGTATGAATTTAGAAGAATTCTGTCCACTTCAATATTTGAAATAGTTTAAGAAGTATTGGTATTTGTTCTTCCTTAAATGTTTGGTACAAATCAGCAGTAAAGCCATCTGGTCCTGGGCTTTTTGTTTTGGGGAGACTTTATTACCGATTGAATCTCATTACTTATTATTTGTCTATTTAGGTTTTCTATTTCTCCTTGGTTCAGTCTTAGTAGGTCATATGTGTCCCGAAATTAATCCATTTCCTCTACATTTTCATATTTTTTGGTGTATAGTTGTTCATAAAGGATCATTTTCTTATAGTTTGCATTTTTGTTTCTTACATAGATTTACATTTAATTTTGATTTCATATTTCACAACATGTAATGAACATTTCACTAATCCACTGAAAAGGCAAGACCAGTGGGCTATTAATTCTGACATCTGTGGTGCGTTTTAGGTGAAAGACTGTCTTTGTCTCCTCTTCTCTTCTCTCCTCTCTCACTCCCTTTCCCGCCTTCCTTCCTCTCTTTTCCCCTTCCTTCCTTCCCTCCTTTTCTTTCAACTGTTCATCCAACAAATATTTATTGAGCACCTACTATATGCTAAGCACCTTTGCTAGGATCTGAGGATATCAAAATAAAAAAGACAAAGTCCCAGACCTATGGAGCTCATACAGTAGTGAAAAAGAGTCAACTGTTCATCCAACAAATATTTATTGAGCACCTACTATATGCTAAGCACCTTTGCTAGGCTCTGAGGATATCAAAATAAAAAAGACAAAGTCCCAGACCTATGGAGCTCATACAGTAGTGAAAAAGAGAGAGAGAGAGAAAAGATATACAAAGCATATAGTTAGGATACAGTGAGAAAAGGGAGTGGTTTATATAGGGTAGTCAAGGAGAGCCTCTTTAAGAAGGTGACATTTGAGAAAAGATCTGAATGAAACGAGGAAATGAGCCATTAGAAAATTTGGAAAATAATGTAACAGAGTGTAGAACAAACCTAAAGGTCCTGAGGCTATAATGAGCTGGTCATGCTTGAAGAGCAGAAGACCAGCATGGCTCTAATAGAATAAAAAAAGCAGTAGGTGAAAGGAAACAAGGTTGGAGAGAAAGACAAGTATCATATCACATAGGGCCTAGTAAACCATGGTAATTTTATTCTGTGAGTTAGTGGGTTCTGAATAGGGAGTGACATAATCTGATTAATGGTTTTAAAAGGTCATTCCAGTGAGACTTCCAGTTCGAAAAAATACTCTGGAGACTTTTCCACTACAAAACAACATGATATTGCATAAAATATAGATTTTTATTGAATTGCCAGTCATACAAAAATAACCTTTTTTTAAAAGGAAAACCAGAGAGATGAACAATGAGCTGTTATGAAAGACAAGGGTTATCCAAAGGGCAGAAAAATGTGTGTGTGTTTGTGTGTGTGCATATCTTGGTGTGTGTTATTCTTCACAGTAAGTAAATAAATGGTTTTAAAATTGGCATGCCTCTACAACCGAGAAATTCCATTCGCAGGTATATATCTTAGCACAGTGGTTCTTAGTTCTAAACATTACAATCATCTGGATAATTAAACAAAACAAAACAAAAACTGATATCCAACTCTACTATAAGAGATTCTAATTTACTTACCTGGCATAGGGCCCAAGGATTGATATTTTTTAAAAGCTTCCCAGCTAAAGTTGAGAAGCATTTCCCCAAGAACATCCTTATACATGTATGTCATGAAATATGTAAAGAATATTCACAGCAGCATTATTTCTAATAGCAGAAATCTGCAGGGGAAATCCTTATCTCTATCACCAGGAGAAAAGATAAACTGTGGTCAATGCTTTGTAGTGAAATATTATGTAGTAGTAAAAATGAGTAAACTACAACTATACATAGCAACATGGTTAAGACTTAAAAACATAATATTGAGTAATAAAAAGAAGTCTATCTAGAGGATAATAATATTTGGGTAAAGGTCGAAAATAAGGAAAATTAAAGAACATATTACTTAGGAGTACAGGATAATGACATTTTTGTAAAGTTTGGAAGAAAACATATTGTTTAGTGGGTTCATACATATAAGGGAATGAATAGCCAGTATATGTGTGTGTGGTGGGGAGAGAAGAGTCATTGGCAGAGGGACAGGGCAGAAGCATTATGGGTAGATTTGATATTATTGGTAATATTTTAATTCTTTTTTTTTTTTTTGGTCCTTTCTGAGACCAGCTGCACTGCGCTCAGCCAGTGAGCGCTGTGAGCGCACCAGTCATCTCTATATAGGATCCGAACCCGCAGCGGGAGCGCTGCTGCGCTACCAGCGCCGCACTCTCCCGAGTGCACCACGGGCTCAGCCCAATATTTTAATTCTTAATGTTAGGTGATGTTCATCTTGTTGCAATGATCCATAATTTGCATACATTTGTATATTTCATATATTCTTTTGCATGTTTCAAAAATATCAAGTAATAATTTTTAAAATATTCTAGCTACTGTATAGAAAATAGACTTTGGATGAGGTACATAAGTAGAAGCAGAAAGAAAACTTAGGAGGCTACTAAAATAGTCTAGGAAAGAGTTGATGGTGGATTATACTACAGTGGAGTGGGGGAGATGGCTAGAAGTGATCAGATTTATAATATATTTTGAAGAGTGGAGCGTCTAGGTTGGATAGTCTGCACTGCCCACTACTACTACCCAAATGTGGCTATTAAAATTAAAATTAACTAAAGTGAATTTAAAATTCATTTCTTTAGTCAAACTGGCCACATGTTAAGTGTTCAACAGCCACATGTGGCTAGTGGATACTATATCAGCAGAGATAAAGAATATTTCCATCATCACATAAAGATCTATTTTAATTAGGATAAATAGTGTGTAGGAAACAGAGGAGAAAAAAATGGCTCCTAAGTTTTCTGCCTGAGCACCTGACACTGCCATTTACTAAGAGATGGGAAAAAGGGAAATAGCAAGTTTGGAAGGAAAATGAAGAGTTCAATTTTGCACAAGGAGACATGGTAAGTAGGCAAAGCTCAGGGAAAAGTTGAAGCTGGAGATACAAATTTGGAATACATCACTATACAGATAGTATGTTAAATCATAGGATTATATCTGATTACAAATGGTACAACCCCTGTGGAAGGCCTTTTGACAATGACTATCAAAATTACAAAGGTATTTTACACTTTGACCCACTTCCAGGAAATTTAAACAACATACGTGAAATAATATATGTACAAGCAGCATTGCTCATAATAACAAAAGACTGGAAACAATACTATCTATGGGCAACTGGCTAAAACAATTGTGGTACATCCATATATTGGAATAGAGATGTAAATAGAATGAGGAAGCTCTCCATATACTAAAATGAAAGGATTTACAGGATAACTATTAAGTGAAAAGAGTAAATCAGGGGCTGAACAGTATTAATAGGATGTTACCTTTGGGTCAAGAAAGCGAGTCAAAAGAACAAATATTTGGATTTGCTTGTATCTGTGTAAAAACCACTAAAAGGATACACAAGAAGCTAGTAAAAGTGCCTATCATTAGGAAGTGTGAAAAGAGTAAATCAGGGGCTGAACAGTATTAATAGGATGTTACCTTTGGGTCAAGAAAGGGAGTCAAAAGAACAAATATTTGGATTTGCTTGTATCTGTGTAAAAACCACTAAAAGGATACACAAGAAGCTAGTAAAAGTGCCTATCATTAGGAAGCTAGGGTAGAGAAGGGTGAAATGCGGTGAATGGGACAGGAGTGGCAGTAAAACTTCTCCCCACATGTATCTTCTTATATTATTTTAATTTTTGAACCATGTTAATATATTATCTAGCTAAAACAATTCTACTAAAAAATTTTTTAAAGGAAAATAATTTAAATTTCCTTCTGTTATTATGGTCAGAGATCATATTTTCTATGATCTTAGACAAAAA
The DNA here is from genome assembly GCF_000696425.1 of Galeopterus variegatus. Taxonomy (NCBI): domain Eukaryota; kingdom Metazoa; phylum Chordata; class Mammalia; order Dermoptera; family Cynocephalidae; genus Galeopterus; species Galeopterus variegatus. The sequence goes on from NW_007727012.1 coordinate 348,083, forward strand.
AAAAAAGGGAATAATTTAAACAAATGAACAAACAAAAAAAGGTCATGGAAAGATTTCCGTTATCTTTCAATTCTATTTTTCCACTAACTTTTTGAAGTGCCCTTTGTGTTTATATTGTTATACTGATTTTTTATGAAATTTATGTTGCTAAACTTAGATATTTGATTTCTGTTCCTGATTTATTTTTAAGTGGACTTGTTGACTTGCTTAGAAATTAATTTGCTTTTATAATGTTTATTCATCGTCTTCTGTTGAAATTAAATCGATATTTGCATGCTTTTGGAAGAGTTTAGAGAGATATTTCAAATAACTGTAGAGATTATAAAATGAAATAGGTAAATTTTAATAAGTTTTACATCTCCAGATTTTGTGAAAATTTGAAGCCCTACTTTCTACAGAGTATTTTGTTATTCAGTTTATGTATCTGTTATCCGAACAAATAAATGTTCATATCCTTAAAAAAGTAAATAAATAAAAAGGAAAAAGTATCAGCTACATTAAATGCTGCTGAAGGGATCAAGAAGATAAGTACTAAAACTGACTACTGGATTTGGCAAGATGGAGGTAACCTTAACCAGAGGGATTTCAAAAGACAGAGGAAGAGAAGCCAGTTTGGAATGTATTGAAGGAACCAGAGATGATGAACACAGACAATTTTTTCAGTAGGTGGCAGAGAAACAAAGTAGATGAAGGGACATGTGGAGTCTAGAAAGGCTTGTCTGTTTTTAAGATGGGTATATTATAGTATATTTGTAAAAGTGGTCAGAAAGAGAGTAAGAAACTAATGCAGGAAGCAGAGGGGTAAAAATCAAAGCCCTTGAGTAGACCAGAGAGATGGATCCAATACACAAGTTGATGAGTGGATCCTCGGATAAAAGCAGGGTTAGTTCATTCGTTAAAACATAAGGCAGAATGTGAGCTTACAAATCATGTTGCTTTTCCCCCACCACATACACACACAGACACTGTAACTTCAATGACTTTCCACCACACATAGGTTTAATGCCAAAAATGCTGCCATGGTTCATAAGATCTTTAATGATTTAGGCAGTGTCTACCTCCCCAAACTTGCATTACATCACTGTCCCCTTGCTCACTACCTCCCAGTCATATGGGCCTTCTTTCAGTTCGTCAAACATGGCAAGTTATTTCTTGCTTCAGGGCCTTCAGACATACTGTCTGAATTCTCCCCAACTCTTCCTACTGTTGTCTCTTTATTATCTCTCAATAGGTTTACCATCACTCTCTTTTATGGTATCCTTTTATTTTCCTCCAATGCATTTACCATGATACTTATGTATATAATAGTATTTGTTGGTTCACTTTGTAGTATCTCCAGGAGGTTAGAAACTGTGCCAGTTATACCCAATATCTCAAACAATGGCTGGCATACTGTGGGTGCTCAAGCTCAATAAACATTTTTTTTAAACTGTAGTAAAAAATATATAACATTAAATTTACTATCTTAACCATTTTTAAGCATACAGTTCAGTATTCAATACATATTTTTGAACGAGTGAAATTTTCAGAGCAATCCAATCAGTTGCCCAAGCCAGAAACTTCTGAGTCATCCTTGATTCTTATTCTTCCCTTTTCATCCTCAGACCTTATTCTTTAGTCTTGTCTTTTCTAACTAACCAATTTTATTCAATCTTTCCTTCCATCTTCACCACATTGCTCAGTAGCTCACATTCTCATGAGTTCTGGCCTGAAACATTATAAAAGTTTCTTACCTATATCCTTGTCCTCAGTTTCTTCACTTTCTATTCTTCACGTACTGTCTCCAAAGTTTTCATTCTACTGAAATCTGATCACATTTTTCCTTTATCAAATAGAAACCAATAGTGTGCAAGGCTGAACTGGAAACCAACTGAGTGAACTGTAATTATGTTTTAAGGTACAATGCCAAAAGTCACACTGAACAGAGAGGCTGAAGACAGGGAAAGCAGTCGGAATAAGGCTATGAAGATAGGAATGTCAAGAGAAGCTGCTCTGCAAGTGCTATTAACTGTTAAAGGAGGGCTCTGTGGCTCAGGGCCCACTCTGCCTGTGTAGCCATTAAGAATTTACATGCAGTTAAACTTACCCATTTAGTGTGTAGTTCTGAAAGTTTTGACAAATGCCTACAGTTGTATAACCTCCACCACAACTGGATATGGCACCATTCTGTTACCCACCTCCAAATTCCTCTGTATCTCCCTATCCCTTGGCAATCACTGGTCTGTTTCTGTCTCTATAGTTCTGCCTTTTCTGGAATGCTATATAAGTAGAATCATACAGAATGTAGCCTTTTGAGTCTGGCTTCTTTCACTTAGCATAATGCATTTGAGATTCGTACACTTAGCTGATAGATACATAGACGTATCAGCTGCAGCCTTTTAATAGTGTCATTCAATACCTGGTTTCAACAGAATGCTACTGTTCCTAATGTCTACAAAATGCAGTTCAAATTTCTTAGCAATCATATATAAAATATTCACAACCTGATTCGCCATTTTTATGTCCAGTACTCCACTCACCTCTTCCACTCACAATCACTACTAGTGCTCACAGTCTCTTGAAGTGGGCACTTTCATACTTCAATGGTTTTGCCCACCTTTTACTTTTGGAATGCCCTTCCTCTTCTTTCTTTGCTCATCTTGTGAACTCCAACTATCCTTCAATCACTCAGATCAACTGTCATCTCTGCTGCCCTGCTAACTACAACCCCCCCCAGAACTCCAACTATCCTTCAATCACTCAGATCAACTGTCATCTCTGCTGCCCTGCTAACTACACCCCCCCCACACACACACACACATTTCCCTATTCCTAACTTTAATGAGGAGCACTTGGAGAAGAGAGGGCAGAGGTGTGAGTAATACTCTCATTAATGCTCTTCTGGTACTCTAGCCTATCTCTACTATAGCTCTAATTACACTGTATCATAATTTTTGTTTATGTGCCTGCCATATTGGGTAAAGTGTAAGCTTGTTGAAGACAAAGGCTTTGTCTTAGTCATGTTTTCCCCCCTAGTTCATAGCACAGTTCTTTGTACAGAGTAAGGGCTACATAAATATTGAATGTATGAAGTGGCATATGAGGACAGACATGTCTTTTAAGATGTTTTAAGTGTTCAGTGGACACTGCTTCACCCTCTCAAACAAAACCTTGAAAGCCACTCTCACGGAACACTTCTTTCTTAGAAAAGAAAAATTATATAATGATCAATTTTTTTCTGCGTCACCCTTTTTCGAAAGTTTATTTCTTACCAAAGCAAAATTAACACTATCATTAATAAATATTTATTAAAAATACATTGCCAGTTGTCTTGGAAAATTTTAAGGTTAAGAATTTTCATTTTAGGGAACCAAATAATTTACTTTTACTTAATGTTCAAACAAGTGTTAACAGTAGCAAGAGCATTGCTGAACTGCTGTAGCATTCCACACCACTAGTGGCAAATGAGGTTATCTCTTGAGAAGTTTTCAGATTCAGTACACATATGTCTGAGTTCATATTTTCAAAATTAAGGAATAGTAATATCTTTGGTTATGTGTACATGCTCCGAAGCCTCATCCTTCAAATATTATTAATATAGATTTGGTAATAGTTTAGACGTGGTATATTAATTTGTACTAAGTAAATCTTTTGAAGTAATTTCTTTTTTCCAAAAAAATTAGAGGTAATCTATTGGAAACACACTTTTTCCAGGAAAAAAAGCAAGTAAGTAAAATAATTGTTGTATTAAAAATATCTTATTGGTTTCAGTCAATTCTAAATTTGTGACAATAGCATGGGTTGAAATGAGGATAATTTCTGCTATATGAGGTAAAGTTTTACAAAGTAAATTAAGTATCAACAAGTTTTTAAAAAAATATATAAATAAGGGGAACAATAAATAATGGAACAAACATCTTCAAATTGTGTGAAAAGCATAAGTACACATTACACACACATTTAATTCATTAAAGTCAGGCCACCACTCAGAGGCTGGTGAGTCATCACACGAGACCAGCGCATAGCCTCAGTGGAGACTGGTCAGGAATACAGAACTGCAGGGGGTGCAGTTTGCTGAAAAGACTCAGGCCCAGAACAGAGTTGCCAGACAACTCAGGTGTACCAGACCTCACGAGACCCAGAAGTACATACAAGGTCAACAATTAAAACCTCAGCTGCACAAAAAGCCTTCCCCTGGGAATCAGCAGAAAAGCAGCAATTTAGCTCAACCACAGGGCTCACATGCTGGTCCCCACAGTAAGTTCCCCTATTTTAGAAGTAAGCAAAGGACAACAAATTAGTTCTGGTGCAGAGTTTAAGTGGTGGGAACAGCAAATAATCCAGCACAGAACTGAAAACAAAAAACAAAATACCCACAGATAAGAGAAAAAGTTTGATATTAACTAGTAAAGGTCTCACATCACCAAAGAACACTTATAAAACCTAAAAGGACCAGAAGCATGCTGGGTTCCCAAGCCAGGAAAGTGGGGGGCTGAGGGCTTCAGCCATACCCCCTAACATCTGTACCCAGCCAAGTGATGACCCAGCTGCTGCTGGAAGCCCCCTGGTCTCCCCTGCCAGAATGGGGGGGGGGATGGGCCTCGATCATGCTCTTCCTCCTTCCCGCTCTTCTCACCCTATTTCCCCTCCCATTTCCCTTCTCCTTCTGCCCCTCAACTGCTCTGCTACACCTTAGAATGAGGCATGGAGCCAGGGGAAGCGGGGGGGGGGGGGGGGGGATGGGCCTCGATCATGCTCTTCCTCCTTCCCGCTCTTCTCACCCTATTTCCCCTCCCATTTCCCTTCTCCTTCTGCCCCTCAACTGCTCTGCTACACCTTAGAATGAGGCATGGAGCCAGGGGAAGCCAAACCCAGCTGCAACTAGGCAAGCTGTCAGCATCTCCCTAGGCCCAGCTGGGCGCCTGAGGCATGGAGCCATGGGAGGGCGAACCCAGCCGCAACCAAGTAAAGAGCACACCAAAAACACCATTTTCATGCAGGTAGCCCACTACAGCCACCACAATTGCCATCGCTGCCACAGAAGTGGCTAGTCTGTATAGCAGCAGTCACAGCCATCATGCAGACGGCATACCAGACTCTCAACTGCATTAACGCAAGGAGAGTCACCAGCGGAGACCAAAAAACAGAGGACCTCTCTCTCCACAAAGCACACTCCAGAGTAATAGAAGAAGAATCTGGTTTACAATAATAGGGGAGGACTTCATTACATCTATCTCAGTACTGGATAGATCATCTAGGCAACAAACCAACAGAGGAACAGTTAATTTGTCAGATGGAGAGAACGAAATTATGGTTATTAGAGGGGGGAGGGGAAAGGGGAGAGACTGGATAAGGGGCATAATGAATAAGTCTGATTTGTAACAATGAATATGCTAATAAAAATAAATTTCTGTCCATAATCAAAAAATTAAAAATCACTAAAGAAGAGTAAGAAAAATAAAAATTAAAAAAATAAGTCTTTCTACAGCACTACGCTGAATGTTAGTTATTAGAAGTTTTTTTGTTTTGTTTTGTTTTGTTGGTGGCTGGCCAGCATGGAGATCTGAACCTGTGACCTTGGTGTTACAAGGCTGTGCTCTAACCAACTGAGCTAGCCAGCCCTTAATTATTAGAGGTTTTTTTAAAAAGGACAAAAAGTTTCCCAAGTTATAAACATAAGACCTAATGAAATTATCTAGCTACGTGCAGGTTTGCAAAGAAAACGCTCACACACCCCTGTTGATAATAGCACTAATGGAGCCAATATATAGTGTATATATTAGTCCTTAGATTACAACTCTTAATCCAGGTATTAAAGAGTTTATATGTCCCACAGTAGTTTGGCCCTCTGTACATAATAAGCCAGTTAAAAAATACCTGTTATCAATGAAAATATGTCCTAACCTCCTGCTTAAATGCCATGGATACAGACAGTAAAAAGAATATTAAGGTATTTTACGATATCCAGTTACTCCATTAACTCAATTGTACTATGATTGTTTTTGAGACTCCTCTCCAAGTCCAAACATGTCAGGCTTGCTTTCCAGCCTTTCAAGTTGGGACTTATATTAAAAAACAGTGCCAAGCAACAAGTTGAAGTAAAACATAAAGCCTTCATAAAAATGATTACAGGAGTTAAAATTGATTGTAAATATCTTCCTCATCAACATGTCAAGTAGTAAAACCAAAAATTTTCGTTGAACTTATAGTTTATATTGTTATAATTTCTTTTTAACCCATAGATTACTTGAAAGTATATATATTAATTTTTAAATGTATTGGTTTTTTCTAGTTATTGTTTTGTTATTGATATTTAAATTAATTGCACTCTAGGTAAAGAGCCCACCAAAATTTGTTGAAAACTTGCTTTGAAGCTAGGATGTTGTCTCTTTTTATAAAGAAGTGAATTCTTCAGTTGTATAACATGTATTTTAGGAGGTCAAAATTATTAATTAGCTCTTTAAACCTTACTGATTTTTAAGTCTGCCTATTCCACCAATTATGGAGAGAGATATGTTATAATTGCCCACTATAATATAGAATATTTTTTTCTCCTTCTAGTTCTTTCAAAAGTTTGCTTTGTATATTTTGAGAATATGTTATTAGGTAAATGTAAACTTTAAAGTTATCTTCCTGTTGAACTGAACCTCTTCTCAAGATGAAATGACCAGCTTTGTATATAACTAGTAGTGCATTTAGCCTTAAAACCTATTATATTTGATATTAATATGGCTACATTGGTTATATTTTGGTTATTATTTTCATGGTAAATCTTTTTTTGGTCTTTTAATTTCAACCTTTCATATATCTATATTTTAGATGTGTATAGCTGGATTTTTTTTAAAAAATCCAGACTGATAATCTCTGTCTTTAACTGCAGCATTTAGCTCATTTAGATTTAATATAATTACTAATTATTTGAATTTAAAATTACCATATTATTTCATGTTTTTCATTTGTCTCAGCTACTCCATACTTATTTTTCCCTTTTTGGGCCTTTTAGTGAATTATTTTTAAAAATCTATCCTCTATTCTCTCTTCTAGTTTGGAAATTATACATTTTGTTTCTACTCTTTTAGTGGTTGCCCTAAAACTTACAACTTGCTTACTTAACCAATCAATGTCTAATGAGCAGTCAATATCTTTATCCTACTTCTCAATAACACCTTGAATATACTACCATAATTATCCACCCCCAGCTCATATATTATTGTTGTCATATATTTTAATTCATTTACTTTATCCCATCAAGAAATGTTGTTTTATATTGTCAATGTTTGCTTAGATTTATCCACATATTTGTCATTATGTGATCGTTCTTGAATTCCTGATCTTCTATGAATATTTTTCTTTTGCCTAAATTACATGTTTTAGAATTTCCTTTAGCAAGGGTCTACTGGTGTCAAATTTAGTTTTGTGGGAAAATCTTTACTTTTGTCTTCATCCTTGAAAGATATTTTCACTGGACATACAATTCTAGGCTGGCAGTTATTTTCTTTCACCATGTGGAAAATATCATTGAACTGTCTTCTGACTTCCGTTTTTGCTGTTGACAAATCAGCAGTGTTCCTTTAAAGATATTCTGACTTCTTCCTACCTTTGGGATTATTTAAAGATCTTACCTTTGTCTGTCTGTCTGTCTGTCTATCTATCTATCATTTTCTGAAATTTCACCATCAGGTCTCTGGATTTGGATTTCTTTTATCCTGACTGGGGATTTGCTAGGCTTCTTTAATCAGCAGACCATAGCTTTCATCAGTTTTGAATAATTATCTCTACAGATATATTTGCTCTACTCTCTCTCTCTTCTCCTTCACAGTGTCTAATAAAAATTATGTTACACCTTACTCTATCCTTCAGGTTTGTTTTTTATTTTTTATAACAAGAATTTTCAAAGGTAGAATATTGACATAACCACCACCCAGCTTCAAAAGTTACTTTTTCCAATCTTGTTTTGTCATTCTCTCCAAATACTACACCCACCCATTTTTCTTCCAGAGTATTTTAAAGCAAATCCTCAAATCCTATCCTTTCAACAATAAATAATTCAGTACATATTTTTAAAAGATAAGTACATTTAAAATCTATAATTTCTCGTTCCCCCCTCTTCCATTTTTGCCAAGCTATTCATTTGTTGACTGAATCCAGTCATTTGTCCTGGAGGATTTCCTATATTCTGTTTTGGCTGACTGCATCTTCATGGTATCATTTAACATATTTCTCTACTTCTTGTAAATGGTTAGTTATTATACTTGGTGGCTTGACTAGATCCCAGTCTAATTCTTTGGCAAGAGTACTTTATAGGTAGTTCTATGTACTTCCTATTGCAATACATCACAAGGCACAAAATGACTAGTTGTCCAACTCTTTTTTTTTTTTTTCCCCCTTCTACTTCTTGTAAATGGTTAGTTATTATACTTGGTGGCTTGACTAGATCCCAGTCTAATTCTTTGGCAAGAGTACTTTATAGGTAGTTCTATGTACTTCCTATTGCAATACATCACAAGGCACAAAATGACTAGTTGTCCAACTCTTTTTTTTTTTCTTTTTTCGTGCCCGGCAACGGATTGCAACCCTCAGTGTCGCGCCCACACTGGACCGGGACCGGCTACGGGATCGCAACCCTCGGTGTTGCTCCCGCACCTCGCTCAGCCAGTGAGCGGCCGGTCTGTATGTGGGATCCGAACCCTCGGCGGGAGCGCCACTGCGCTTCCCAAGCAGCACACTGTAGCAGTGCGCCACCAGGCCGGCCCGTCCAACTCTTAATGACATTAAGATTGATCAGTACAGTTAACTTTTGTCAGCCTGATCTATTCATGTATTTTATAAAACCTTCCTGCTAATGGTTTTAGCAGCCATGCTGATTATTGCTAGATCCATTATTTCAGTAAGGATTATAGAGTAGTGAGTTTCCTAATGACATAATTCTTTCTGCATTTCATAGCTGGAATTCTTCTATGAGAAAGCACTTTCCCTCATCAACTACTTAATTATCGTGAAATATAGTTTATAAAGTAAAGTCAGGATAAATACTGATTGTTTTCCTTTATTTTTCAATTTACAGAATAGTGAGTTGGTGCCCTAGCACACTCCAAAGGCAACTTTTTTGGTATTATCATTATGAATTTTAATATATTTGTTGCATTTCAATCCTTTGTAGATATTTATTCTTTTTTAATTCTGTAAACATATCTCCAGCATTTAATGCTACAAAAACACCAGATATTAAAACCTTTTTCTTTGTAGGTAATCTGCCTTTGAAATTCAAAAGTACTATCAGAATATGTTTAGTTTGGATCTCATTCCATTCATCTTGTCTGGTATTTGTGAGCCTTTATAACCTAAAGCTCAAGTCTTTCTCCAGTTCATGTAAATTCTCTTCTATTTCTTTGATAAATGTTCTCATCTCTACAACCCCTATTACAAACATAGTGAATCTCCTGACTCTAACCTTTATTTTTTTTCTCCCACAATTTTAATCTCTTAATCTTTTTACTTTCAATTCTAAAGAGAATTTTTCAAGTCTGTCTTCTAATTCATTAATTTGATGTTCTGCAATATATTTATCAGCTGTTTGTAATTTTAAAATTTTTAAATTACATTCTTTCATATTCATGAATTCTTCCCTATTCTTAAATCATTAGTTTTTACCATTTTTTGGAAAATTTTCAAACCTATAGAAAAGGTATAAATACAATATAATAAAAATTCATTTATTTTTAAATCAAGATTCACTCATGATTAACTTTTACCTCGGATCATTATTTTTGGTGACTATTGGCTCTTGTTTCATTTATTAACGGGATGTCCAGTCAAATCACACTAAGAAAATTAATTAGTTAAGAGTTTTTTGAAAAACTTTTGTTTTTGTGGTAGGTTTTATAGGTCATTTGTTCTGATGGCTAAGATTGGTCACCTTTTATTGCCCTTTTTTATTTTGGTGTATGTGTAAGATTTAAAGAGGCACTCACTTTTAGGTTCATACATGGCACTGACAGTGAATGTCTCCTTAAGAAAGAGGCACGTATTGCCCAAATTTATGGAGACACTAGCTCTTTGATTTGTGTAAGTGCCAAGTTTGTATTTGCATGACCTCAGAAGTTATTGGCTCCTTAAATTTTGATCCTAGTTGTCCCTCTTGTCTCACCTTAGTCCTGCCTCTGCTGTGCATTCACTTGTGGGTCTTTCCATATTTTTTTGTTTTTGTTTGCTTATTTGTTATTCTCACAGAGTAAGGTACTGGGAGTTTAGAAGAGTCTGTCACAGTGTGTATTAATCTGTTCAAATACTTCACAAACATTCCTCTTCCTCATGCAGTAAAAGGGTGAGGTAATCAGTGCTTCCTTCACATTTATCATCAATAATATACCCAAAAGTGGTCCTGCCAATACACAGCAATAGCACTCAGTTTGCCATTTGTTGCTAACTGCTTAGTATTTATAATGCATTTAGGAAATAAGCCAAGTGAGTCATTCTTTATCTTAAGTACACAAATAAGCCATTTACTTTATTTAGGTTATTTTCCTATGTGGGAGAATTTTTGTCTTCATAAAGAAAAAATAGTAATTCCACCCTCAATTGGAAACTGTAACAGGCACCTTAATTCAGTTACTTCAGAATATGTTGATACAAAAGAGCAACCTTTCAAAATCACACTTAATCACAAATTTATTTTAAAAGGCAGGCTTTTTTTTTCCTTTTTGTCTTTTTTTGTGACCGGTAATGGGATCGCAACCCTCGGTGTCGCGCCCGTACCGCGACCGGCTATGGGATCGCAACCCTCGGTGTCGCACCCGCACCGCGCTCAACCAGTGAGCAGACCGGTCTCTATATGGGATCCGAACCCTCGGCGGGAGCGCCGCCGCGCTCCCAAGCGCCGCACTCTACCGAGTGCGCCACTGGGCCAGCCCAAAGGCAGGCTTTCTAATCAGGATTTAAAAACACACACACAAACCAACAAAATTTAACATTTCTATTTTTCCCACTGAACGCAGTGAGAAAAATCAGGATGCAGACTCTTAGAGGTGTTCTTGATGCTAGGGTTGCTGGTTTTCAATTTGCAAAGACCTATAAGTGAGTTATTGCTGCTAAACATTTATCTGTCAGATTTGCCCCATCTGAGCACTAGCTGCCAAGAGTGCAAGATTTCAGGAGGCATTCACTGTCAGAGTAGTGCAGATACTGAGTCTGAACTTGCACTAACCTAAGAGAGTGCCTCCTTAAATTTTGTGCCCTAGGAGTCTCTCTTGCCTCACCCTAGTTAGTGCCCTGTACTGCACACATCCAAATGTATTTTAGAATTGGTATCACATGTATCAAGGTAAAAAAGAAAAAAAAATGTTTCTCAATTTCCTCACCAGTAATTCTATAAATTAACAAATCTCTTCAGACATGATTATATAAATGTAGAGAGCTGATCTTGAAGAAAACAGTATTTGGCCTTGGTAGCTTGGGTTGTTCATGGGGTATTTTTGTTTGTTTATGGCTTCTTTGCATTCTACTCTACTGTTCTAGACTGCTTTCTTTTTTTTTCTTTTTTTTTTTTTTGGTGGCTGGCCAGTATGTCCAGTTAGCAATCTTCTAACTGCTTCCTAATATCCATTCTACTTTTCTTCTTTAGCAATAGAACCCTTTCTTTTTAGCTGGGTAACAAAATTGCCCAGAATAAAGACTCAGGTTTTAGCTTCTCTTGCTAGAGATAGGTGTCGCTATTTTTTTGTCCCTTCCTTTTCGTTGACTAGACTAGGGCAACGTTGTGCCACAAGGCAGAAGTCTATGCTGAGAATGGCGACACAGCAAAATAGGAGGCTAGGTCCTTTATCACTCTGTGAACCTACTGTATCAACACTGAACCTTCGACATTTTTAAAGACAGGAATAAATTTCTCTTTTAATTTAAGCTGTTATTTGAGGCTTTCTATTGCCCACAGACAATCCTAATTCCAACTAAAATTCCATTAACCAGAAATTCATTTAATTAATAAGATTTTTAAGAATAACAATTCTAGGAGGGCCCACATATATATTAAGGAAATGTAGTTGATTCAGTGTAATTGGTTCTTAATCTTTGGCTATAGTTAGCCACACCAAAAGAAAGGTAGCTTTGTGTGGTGGAGATAAGAAATTCCAGAACATAAACTGTTTTCCAGGAAAAAAACAGGCCTAACTAAATTATCATTAAAAAGGTAAAAGATTGAATGCACTCCAGAGAGAGACGCAGATACATTGAGGCTAATTCCCATTTGTTCCTAAGACCCAGCTTGTATCCTCTGCCTAGGGTTCTGCAAAATATCTGTGTCTTTATAACAAGTTATCCTTTTTGTTTAAGCAAAAAAAATGCAAGTACATGTCTTGTTTCTGCTACTCATAACTAAAAGAGTACTAAACCAATACAACTTGATATATATGGAAGCATTCCATCTATTCAATAGTACTGAGAAACAGGGTATCCCAGTACCTAAGTTTTATAAGTAACATGAGCTTAACTTTTTCCCTGCTAGCTGTCATCAAATATAGCTTCTCACTTTATTTTAATTTTTTTTAAACTGTGTGTTTATTATTCTATTCAATTACATTTTGATTCTTGTTCTTTTTATGGTTTTCCTTGAAAGGTTTGAGACATTTTCAATTTACCTAGGAGGAAATTAACATGCTGATTGTATGCTTATTGTTTTTCAGCAGGAATGGCCCTTAGACACCATTCTACAGTTTTGCACAGACAAAAATGAAGTTAAGTTAAAGAACTTTCCAGAAGGAGGCCTTTACGTGCAAAAGCTGAAAAAGGTGTTTGTTTTGTGGTTTGAATTTGCTGGGACCAATCAGAACTGCTGGAAGCTACCTGATTTTGGTTCACTCTGCGCTTCCCATAATTTCTGCAGTCTACTCAAGTTAAAAAATATCCAAGTGAAAACCTTGTTTCTAGAAAAAAAGTTTCTACAAAAAGGAAACAATATGAGTGAAGGCTTGAGTTATTTAGTTAAGCCTTGAAATATAAATGGGGTTTTCACTTTTAGAGATAGAGCAGACGGACAACAGTATCACTGTCAATCACTGGAGTTCCATCAATTGGGATCTTTGAGGGATCCCTTCTCTACTTGACCAGGCTCACTTCATCATGGAATGTACAGTGGGGCTCTTCTCTATGCAATCATGAAAGTGTAAAAGTGTAAGTTTAATTTACTTTAATTCTTTATTGTCATTGATAGTTGGTTGTTTATATTGTGATTCTTATGGTATTGGGTATATAGTGTTTAATCATATACTTTAGCAGATGTATCTGGCAACAATTTCATTTATGTCCCTAAGCTCTTTCTTACCATTTGAATTGTATTTCATACTAAGTTGTATGAGTTATATTGAGGAGTTACCATATTCAGAGTTACATATTTGTTAACTTATAGTCACGGTAACTAAATGGTGGTCAGCCACAATGAGCCTAATTTATTTTATTTTATTGGATGGTTATGTGTTTAATGTCAGGTTACTTCTCTAAACATTGGTCATTTTTCCAAAGTTGTTTTAAAAAGTATTGTGGTCTTCTCATTTTACAAATACAGAAATCAGTGGTCTGAAGTGTGAAGTTGATGTGGATTTATGACACTGAGGGGTGCTTAGCTGCCATCAGGGTCAGTCTTAATTTTATTTTGCAATGTAAGTGCACACTTATTATCACGTTGTTTAAATTCTAGTCTTGGTTCTCTTTCATAAATTTTCTTTAAAATAAGTAGTTTCAGGTTACAGGTGGGGAAATTAATCACCCAGCTAAGCACTTGTCATTTTATGACAGTGAATGCTCTCCCAACCCTACAGTAAGTTGCCATCGAGCACAGTCTGGTATTTTGTTACACAGACAATTGTGGTGTAGTGTTATTATTTGACTAAAATTTGGGCCTATTTTTTTTAAAGGCTGTATTTAAATTATTGTCTCTTTTTCAACTTACAAATAAGGAAAACAAATGGCCCAGAAGCTGGTTTTTAAGCATCAAAAATCTTTAATAATTTTTTTTTTCCTTTTTGTCTTTTTTCGTGTCCAGCAACGGATCGCAACCCTCAGTGTCGCGCCCGTACTGGACCGGGACCGGCAACGGGATCGCAACCCTCGGTGTCACGCCCGCACCTCGCTCAGCCAGTGAGCGGGAACCGGTCTGTATGTGGGATCCGAACCCTCGGCGGGAGCGCCACCATGCTCCCAAGCGGCGCACTGTAGCAGTGCGCCACCGGGCCGGCCCCATAAAATCTTTAATAATTTTAATGGAACTTATATGATGTAAAGTTCATTTTCCTGCTTTCCTAAATAAGAGCATTGTATACTAAACATGATAAGACTCTTTCATGTTGATTCAAGGTTGCCAAAATGGTCAGTTATTTTACTAAGCTATAATAGCACAAAGTCTTCAGGAATTACAGATATATAGGTCTATTCCTATGATGAGTAAGTCCCATACTACTGTGCTTTCTTAGCTGCCATTTGTCATTTTTTATCACTGTCAGTATGACACTGATTCTAATCTACTGCCTTATCTCATACATAATTATGTAGTTGGCAGTTTCCAATTTCTTTTTTTTTTTTTGGTTTGGCAATGGTCCACTTTTTTTTCAAGTGAAATCTTATATAAACTCATATATGAGGGTGCTTCAAAAAGTTCATGCAAAGATTCATATTATCTTTTAATTTTATTTTTCCACGAACTTTTTGAAGTGCCCTTGTATAAAATGACTGAATGTGGATTTGTGCTGTGGAAGTAAAACAGGGGTTCCAGAGCCCTACTGCCAAGCCTCTACCACCTGGTCTCCAGTGCAGAACAGCAAAAAGTCACCTGATGGAACCCCAGGCCACCATCTAACAGTTTAATACCACTGGTCTAGCCTAAGAGTGACTTCTATTCTGAGGGATAACATCATCTTGTATAAATCATATACAGAAGGCAACAAAAAAAAGATACACAACCCCATTACCCACCTCTATTAGTATAACAAATACTCAAGTACAATAGGTATAAGGTTCGACAATTCAAACAAAAAAGAAAGATAAAAAATGAAAAGAAACGTGTTCCTCAATGTTCTGCATACCCTCCACCTTACCAAGACCATTCTCCTTAAAGGTAATCCCTATTAAGTTACTTGTTTTTCCTTCCACAATGTATATGAGCATGTATGTCTATGTGTATATGTGTGAACAGGTTTTTAAAATAAAATTTTATACACACAGACGTAATCATGCTATACTCTTGTTATGCACTTCTTTTAAATTTAATAATTTATCATCAGTCTTCAATTTTTCTGTTGTGTTTCACCTGTGTGTCATCCCAACTACCTTCTGGATCAACAAAAGGTTACTGTAGATACTGTGCTTCTACTGACTGTGTCTGAGCATAATAAGGCATTTTCAAGAGGAGTACGGTGGTAAAATGCTCGGCCTTTCCTATATACATCATTTATTCTACAATGCATCTGCAATAAAACATTATCCTCAAAATAATGTATAAAATAGCTATTCACAGAGCTATTACATACTTCACTGCAAGAAAACTTAATCACCATGTAAACAATGATTCTATGGAAAAATATATTTATAATTCCAACTCAGAACCAGAAATACCTCTCTAGAGGTAGAATGGCACAGTGGGAAAGGTGTGGGTTTTACATGCAGAAGACCTGAATTTTAATCCTGGCACTGTCACTACTAGTTTTATCACTTTGAGCAAATTACTTAACTAAGGTTCAGTTTCTCATATGTAAAACAGAGATAATGGTATCTATTTCTCAGGTTGCTCTGTGGATCAAATGAGGTACTAGAACATTGATCTACATACAGCAGGCACTGTTAAATTCCTTTCCATTCCCCTACAGAAGGATAAGGAATTCTTGATTAGCTTCAAACTCCTAATGGACTAAAGAGGGCCGGGAGTAGGCAGTGAGGAACTAGAGATTTGGAGAGATAAGAGACAGATTTGGGTATTCTTTATGGTCAGAATGGATAAGGAACTTACATAGCTTCTTTACTCTGGCTAGAGCCCCAGTCACTGTCTTTATTTTTAAACTGAAGGGAATTGGAATTGGCCATTTCCTTTGCTTTTTGTGTCTACCATTTGCTCCTTTCATTTAGAGTTTTCCTCCCTCTTTCCCTAGCCAACTGGTGAGATGAACTTATTCCTAGTTCCTCTCCCTAAAATCACGGGGGGAAAAAAACCCATAAACCTGATATAAAAACAAACACCTGGAGCTTGACTTTAGAATGGCAGAATGAGGACTTCAGTGAATTCACGCTCCCTCTAAAACAACAAAAATACAGGTAAACAAAATCAACTTCAGAACTCTGGCACTTAACAAAAACCACAAAATAAACTGAAAAAGTGAAGAGAAACTACTGAACTTCAATGCCTTTGAGAAAAACAGTAGCCCAGGCACCTGAGACGGAGTTTGGTTCCAGTTTCACACAACCAATGAAAATGCCATGTTCCAATCTTCTCTCTACTGGTAGGAGTGGGGGGGGTGGAAAGGGGACCTGCCTGTGACCTTTCCTTTATCCCTCTGAGATCAAGTTCTTATTTTTACCATAACTACCTGTGAGAATTAAAGAATCTAATATGGTAACAATAACAACATACCCATGAGTATATGGGCAAAAGTTATTTACCTAAAAAACTTGCTAAAACCAACATTCCTACCTTACACATAGAAGATACCATATTATTTGCAACCAAACCCCATTAATAGCTTCCAACTTTGTTCCAACAGTGTTTTACCTTTCCATGCAGTTATTATGTATTAAAATTTATTTAAAAAGCCAAAATTGTAACTTGAAATAAATCAAAGTGTCAATATTGAAATTCTTCAACAAAGCATTTTTCTGCACTGAGCCTTAATCTTTCCAGTACTTTTGTCAAAGGATGGTTTGTACTCCGTCCTATATGTTCCCCTATCCCTCAGGCCTAGCTTCTTTAAAACCAATCCTACGATTATAATGCCCTTCTTCCTCTGATTTCAAAACAGCATTTTAAAAACAAATCTTAAACCAAACAATACAATCCATACTGTACTGTAAACTTATGGGCTCTCAAACATATATACAGTGTTACAGTTTTGGATTTTACTTTCAAATCATCAAAAACAGCTAACTTTTTGGAGAAAAAGAGCAAACATTAATTAATACATGTTTTATTAAGAATAAAATCCTACCTTTGGAGAAGTACAGAGATTTCTTCCTGTAGATACAACTGTGTTTTCAATTACTCCTCCTGTCCTCAGTGAGAGGACTGGTGGGGCTGGGGCCCTTCTTTTTACTCTCCTTTCAGTTTCCAGTTCTTGAACTGGAGTTACCAAATTACTTGGAGGAGGAGCTGGTGTCGGTTCATAAAAAGGATTTGATCTAAATGAAAAGAAAAATGACTGTTAAATGTCTCTCAAAAAAAATGGCTTATTTTGGGCCGGCCCGGTGGCGCACTGCTACAGTGTGCCGCTTGGGAGCACAGCAGCGCTCCCGTCGAGGGTTCGGATCCCACATACAGACTGGTTCCCGCTCACTGGCTGAGCGAGGGGCGGGCGCAGCACCGAGGGTTGCAATCCCGTTGCCGGTCCCGGTCCGGTACGGGCGCGACACTGAGGGTTGCGGTCCGTTGCCGGACACAAAAAAAGACAAAAAAAAAAAAAGGCTTATTTCCATCTAAAATAATAAAACATGCACTGAAAACCATAATTTTTTTTTTTCCAAAATAAAACCCAAACCAGTGATAACCTACAATTTGGAAATAATGACTATTAATATTTTAGTTTACTTCTATCCAGAATTAAATAAAATTTTTCTCTTCTAAAAAATATTTTTTAATATAAAGTCACATAGCTCAAACTATTATATATAGGGAGTCTTAGAAAAACGTTAAATGTTAAAAATTGTAAATCCTGTATATTTTCCACACCCAAGGAAAAGGAAATAAGGTGTGACAATGCTGATGTATTTTCTTTTTTATGCTCCACCCCCATTTTTTTCCTTGCATTTCATCCCTTCTTCTATGTTAAATTCCTTTCTCATTAAGGAAAATCTTTTCATAGTTCATTCAGCAAGGTTCTGTTGACAGTAAATTCTCCCAGGCTTTGAAAATGTCTTTTTTTCAGCCTCACACTGAAATGATAGTTTAGCTTGGTAGCCAATTCTAGTTGTCAGTTACTCTATCTCAGCACTTTGAAGATATTAGCCCACCGTCAGCCTAATATTGCTCCTTTGTGAGTCATCCTTTACCTCTGATTGCTGTTAAGATCTTCTCTCTATTTCTGATTTTGAGCAATTTTACTGAGATGTGTCTAGGTGTAGATTTATTTTAAATTATCCTGTTTCAGACTCCTTGAATTTCCTGAGTCTGAAGATTCACATGTTTCATCAGTTCTGAAAAATTATCAGCCACCACCTCTTTATATGAAATGTCCAAAATAGTCAAATCCACAGAGACAGAAGTAGATTACTTGTAGCCAGGGGATGGTCGAAAGGGGTAACTGGGACTAACTGCTAATAGGTATGGGGTTTCTTTTTGTGTTGACAAAAATGTTCTGCTGTTGGATGGTGGTAACGGTTGTACAACACAATCAACATACTAAAAACCACTGAAATGTACATTTTAAGATGTGTAATTTAATGTTATGTGAAGTATATATCAATTAAAAAGGGCTATAAAAAAGAATGAACAAGAATAATGCCTACATATAGATATTATTGTGTTAGCACATCTCTCTACAATGACAAGTTATATATATAATGCTAATTAATATATTTAAACTATTCTTAAACAGTAGTTTAAGAAAAATTATTTAAGGAATTAACATAATTTCCACATTCTGTTGATTATCTATGATTTGAATAATCTATTTCAGGATTTTCCACATGATTCTGAATAAATAAGAATTATTTTTATCCTTGTACTGTATACTTGAAAAATAGATTGGTTATATCATAAACTCATTGTGAGCTTAAAGTTCATCAGTTGTATTAAGAAAGTGGAAAATTGGATAAAATAATTTTAAACATTATGTATTGTTTATAGAAGGCAATTCATCCAGGAAAATAAATTCTAGAAAGAAAGTCCAAAGTTGGTTAGAAACAGGATTAACATAGACATACTGGAAAAATAGTACAATATGAAGCAAGGGTATAGCAAAATCTATAGTCTTTTCTTCTCACCTTGAAAATCTATGTTTCTTTGGAAAAACAACTCAAATTTATTAAAAGGGGTATGTAGCTTCTGTGAATAAAATTCAATGAGAGGTTTCCTTGAGAAACTGACATACAATCATATCAGAAATGATTGCATGCTGGGCCTCAAAAGTCATTTCATAAATGTTCTGAAAGAAAATTATTGCTTTATCAGTTTTCATGTTTTGCTAAATAAATTAGAATAGCTGAACTATCCCCCAAACATAAGAAAACTGAGAAGCCCTTTCGGTTGTTAAGTGTAAAGGATATGTGCTAAAAGTAAAAAGCAGGGAAAGGCATATACTTTCTCTTGGTGCTGACAAATATGCTGGGGACTGAAGGTTGTTTTACATATCAGAGGACTCAATACTACTTTATTCGTGATAGTATTATGCAGAAGGATAGAAGAAGAGTTCGGTCATAAAGGAAGATGATATGATATTTTGGTCAAAATGGGAGATGAGTCATATAGGCTTCCCATTTGATGAAAGGTCATAAGTTTATTAATGAAGTAAAAACAAATTTTGGGAGATTTCTATTCCTTATATTGGATCTTCAAACTTTTGGAGAGAAAAGATGAAAACAAGTAATTAATAGAGTTCTTTCTGGACTTGCATGTTAACTGATGTTCAGTCTTTAGAACTTGTGTATGCATTCCTAAAAAAAAAAAAAAAAAACTGGAGTGTTTATAGGTTCCCTCTGGTAACCCCAGATGACTGAGCAATTTAGAACACTCTTTACTCATGGGAAACTTGTAAAGACTGTGACTTTCATGTGGAAAGAGAATGGTCAAAAGGAAACACCCAGTGATTCTGATTTTAGTTTTTATTAAGGCATTTTAAAAGTTTAAGCAAACATTAGATGTCTCTTTACTTTGTTAACAGGAGAGAACAGGGTGTGTGCATGTGTTGTGCAATACCCATGTATCTTAGAATAACTGAATGCTTGTACTTAAAGTTTGCATTAACATTCAAATGCTCTAGGTGTGTGGATATGACTCAGCACCTGCACCACCCATGAGAAATTTTATTTTGATCATACAATAGCTATCCCAAAGAAAATAAATACGATAACTTTAGCAAGAGTTGAGTCAACTTCTCAACCCCCAATATAGCTATTAATTAGTATTGAGATCTCAACCTGGGTTTGGAATCAGATGATTATTATGACATAACTCTAAGTACTTACGAAGGTTAGGACTTTTTTTAGGCTTTATCAAAACCTAGCCATACCCACGGAAACATGTAGCAACGTAACAGTGATTACATATGTGTTGCAAAATGGGAAAATGTTGAGAAATGTAGTTCCCGAGCAGTAGAAAACAGTCCTCACTCTTTCAAACAAAACTCTCAAAATACTGGGCCAGCCCCGTGGCTCACTCGGGAGAGTGCGGCGCTGGGAGCTCTGAGGCTGCAGGTTCGGACCCTATATAGGGATGGCCAGTGCGCTCACTGGCTGAGTGCAGTGCTGACCACACTGTGCCGAGGGTTGCAATCCCCTTACTGGTCAAAAAAAAAAAAAAAACTCTCAAAATATTTGTAGGTGGTCATTCTGTTCCTTAAGAAATTTATTTGCCATGTCAAACAGTCCCTGTGCCCTCAATCATTGCTCATTTAGTGTGGTTTTTGGACGCTTTAATGACTTTGTTGCTCTACTCTGTTAACACTCCAAATCATCAATGTCCCTTGTAAAATGCAGCACCTAGAGTAAAATAGTGCTCAAAATAGGAGCCGACCAATGCATTTTTTCTCCCTTCACTCAAAGCAATTACTCCCAACTTTCATGCATCAAAGGAACCTTTTTATTATTCTCTTCTCAATCCACATACCCCATATTTTTAAAGATTTTCGTATTAAACCGCATTTTTAAAGGAATAACTATTTTCACAAGATCTAAATAATGTTAATACACTTAAGTTCATGTATTTCCAAGGAAAGCAAAGACCCATATAGCCTCACTGCAAGTAAACATACAATTATTAATTATAACATACTTATTATATTTATTGCTAAATATTTTATAGATCTCTCCTGTCCCACAACAATTATTTATATCAAAGAGACCTAAAGGCCCAAGAATTCCAGGCTGGGAATCACTGATGTAACATATTTTCGTTAATAAAGTAAAAAATCGCTGTTCTTTTAAAACCAGCTTTAGTCGGGTATAATTGATATACAATAAATGGCCAATACATAAAAAGAGCAATTTGATGATTTCTTTTACATATATGCATACAAGTGTGAAACCATCACCACAATCAAGATGACAAATATTTCCATTCCCCCAAAATATTTCCTTGTGCCCCTTTTTAATCCCTTCCTCCCTCTGGCTCCACTCACAGGCAACTACTGATTTGCTTTCTCTCACTATAGATTGTTTGCATTTTCTAGAGTTTTAAATAAATGGTATCATACAATATGTATGGTATGTATGGTACAATATTTATGGTATCTTTTCTGGTCTGGCTCCTTTTCACTCATGATTTTTAGATTCATAAATGTAATTACACACATCAATAGTTTGTTCCTCTTCATTACTGAGTAGTATTCTATTGTACGAATATATCACAGTTTATCCATTTGCCTGCTGATGAACATTTGAGTTGTTCCCATATTTAGTCATTATAATAAATAAAGCAGTTAAAATATTACGGAAAAGTCTTTTTTGTGAACAAATGCTTTTATTTCTCTTGGGTGAACACCTAGAAATGGAATGGCTGGGTCGAATGAGTGTATATGTTTAATTTTTTTAAAGACTGCCAAACTTTTCTAAAATGGCTGTACGTACCATTTAGAACTCTGAGAGGTCCATGAGAGTTCCAGTGTCTATATACATCCTTGACAATATTTGGTATAGTCCATTTTTGAAATTTTAGCCATTCGAATATGTAAGTAGTAGTACCTTACTGTGGTTTGAATTTGTATTTCCTTGATAATTAATAAAGTTGAGCATCTTTTCATGTGTTTATCGACCATTCTTATATCTTCTTTTATGAAATGTCTGTTCGAATCTTTTCCCCCTTTCTTACTGGTGAGTTAAAAGAGTGCTTTACATATTCCAGATATAAGTCTTTGCCAGATATGTGTATTGAAAATAATTTCTGCCATACTGTGACTTGCCTTTTCATTTTTGTAAGGGTTTTATAAAGAGAAAAAGGTTTTAATTTTGATGAAGGACACATTAACCATATTTTTTCTTTGATCCTTTGTGCTTTTTGCATTCTATTTAAGAAAGCTTTGCCTAATCCAAGGTCACTAAGATTTTATCCTGTGCTTTTTCTAGAAGTTTCAATGTTTTAGTTCTTATTTTTAGGTGTGTGATCTGTTTTAGTTAAATTTTATATATGGTGGGAGGTAAGAATTGTAGTTCTTTTTTGTTAAGGGAGAGGCATATGAACATTGTTCTAGCACCATTTGGTGAAAAGATTACCCTTTCTCAATTGACTCCCATTGCTAGCTTTATCAAAAATCAATTGGCAACACATGTATGGATGTATTTCTGAATCTTTTCCACTTACCTATAGTCTATCTTTAAGCCAATAAATATTACAACGTCTTGGTTAATGAGTCTTAAAATCAGGGAGCATAAATACTCAAATTTTGTTCTTTTTCGATATTGTTTTGGCTCTTTTAGGGCCCTTCCATTTCCATATACATTTTTTTAATTGCTTATCAGTTATCATAAAAAAGCATGCTAAAATTTTGATCAGGATAGCACTGAATATATAGATCAATTGTAAAGAATTTATATCTTTGAATCCATGGCCATAGTATTTCTCTCCATTGATTTCATTCTGTAATTACTCTCAGCAATATTCTGTTGTTTTCAATTTATAGTTATTTCATCTTTGTTCAAGTTCATCCCTTTTTTGTTTGGTTTTTGTTTTGGATTCTCTTGTGAATGGTAGTTTTAAAATGCCATTTCTGATTGTTCATTGTTACTGAATACAACTGAATTTGTATATTGATCTTGTATCCCAAAACAAAACCTTGCTAAATTTACTTTTTAGGTCTAGTAGCCTTTTTGAAGATAACTCACTATTTTCTATATAAATGATATGTCATGTGTGAAAAAACAGTTTATCTTCAAGTAACATTACGTGTCAGAAGCTTAAAACAGTATCCTTCAATTTCCCCACTCTCGGCCATTATACTACTTCTGTCACACATTTTACTTCTACATATGTTATAAAACCTGATACATTATAATTTAAGCCTTAAACAATTATCTTTTGAAGAGATTTTTTAAAATAAGTGTTTTATATATACTAATATATTTGCCATTTCCTGTTTTCTTCGTTCCTTTGTGCACATCCAAATTTCCAGTGGTATCATTTTCCTCCCGCCAGAAGAACTTCTTTTGAACATTCTTTGTAGAGCAAATCTGATGATAAAGAATTCTTTCAACTTTTTGAATGCAAGAAATTTTTGTGTTCTGATTTTATATCCTGCAATTTTGCACATCTGAAAAAGTCCATTATTTTGTTTTTGGTTTTGTTTTTCTTTTTCTTTTTTGGCTGGGAATAAAAATTGGTGTTGACAGGTTTTTGTTGTTTTCTTTTCTTTCAGTACTTTTAAGAACATTGCCTGTCTTTTGGCTTAAATTGTTTTTGTTGAGAAGGCTTGCTATGGTTTTATTCATGTTTCCTGTGCTTGGGGTTAAATCAGCTTCTTAGACCTGGAGGTTCATATACATTTTTTTAATTTCTAAAACTTTTGGCCATTATTTCTTCAAACATTTTTTCTGTCCCTTTCACACTCTCCCCTCTCCTTCTAGAAGTCCAGTTATACACATGGTAGCCACTTGAAGTTGCCCTACGGCTCACTGATCCTCTGTTCATTTTCTTCCCCCTTTGTTTCAATCTAGATAGTTTCTATTGCTATGTCATTAGGTTCACTAATATTTCCTTCTGCGGTATCTAACGTGGGGTTAATCCCATACAGTGTATTTTTCATCTCAGACGTTTTACTTCTCATCTCTAATAAATTCAATTTGGACATTTTTTACACACGTTTTCTTCATTCATATCCTCCACACTCATGTTTTCCTCCTTCTTGAATATCTGGAGTATATCTATAATAGTTATTTTACCACACTTTATTAATTTCATCATCTGTCCCATTTCTGCATCCATGTATAAATGATTAAGTTCTTTCCTCATAATTGGTTAGATTTTCCTGCTTCTTTACATGCCTGGTAAAATTTTGATTAGCTGTCAGACAGTGGGAATTTTATGCTTCAGGTGCTGGATTTTTTGCTACTGCCTTAAATAATTTAGAGCTTTGTGTGGGATGTAGTTAAGTTACTTGGAGCCTTGCCTATAAGTTTTGTTAGGCAGGCCCAGAACAGTCTTTAGTCTAGGGCTAATTTGCCCCAATACTGAGGTAATACCCTTCTGAGGACTCTACTCGATGTCTCATGTGTTAGGAAGTCTTCCCTCTCTGGCTGGTGGGA
Organism: Galeopterus variegatus; assembly: GCF_000696425.1. Lineage (NCBI taxonomy): Eukaryota > Metazoa > Chordata > Mammalia > Dermoptera > Cynocephalidae > Galeopterus > Galeopterus variegatus. The sequence goes on from NW_007727012.1 coordinate 372,695, forward strand.
ACACAAACTATTCATCATCCTGGACGAACTCCAGGGATTGTTCTGTCACATGAATGCTCTGATCAAAACTCAGCTAAAGACTCAAGAGGAACCTTCTACAGATTTCTGAAATCTATGAGTAGCTCTCTTCTCTCTAGTACTCTGTCCACAAATTTTTGCCACCTCGGTATCCCCAAAGTCCAAACTCTATCACCTCAATTCAAGGAGATTACTGGGAACTTCTTGGGTTTTCCCTCCCTGAACTGTAGTTGGAAACTCTCTCCCATAAATAAGGTTAGATAACTTCAGGGTTCACTTTCTTTGTTTCTGTTTTCTCAGGAATCACTGTCCTGTGCTGCTTATGTCCAATGCCTGAAAACCATTGCTTTATACATTTTATTCCATTTTTCAGTTAAGATAAGAGGCTAAATTAAATTCAGTCTGTATAAGTCCATCATGGCTGGAAATGAAAGTTTTGTTGCTACTTTTTAAACACACTCAGGACCATGGTTTTGGCCACATAGGTTGTACACTGTACAACTCCAAATTACGATGTGAATATATCCCCTTTTATATCCCCACCCTAGATTGAGCAAAATGGCAGCTCCACTAACACTGTCTATTCATATTAAACTTGTGATAAACCATAATTTATAAATGTTATGATCTCATTGTTTGGCATTTGAACAAGTCTTTTAACCAAATTAATATCATAATGATTATTTGGTTCCCACAACAGACCTATAATGTAGTTGAAGTGTAATGCCTACAGTGTTCAATTAAAAACTTCTACCTACTATTTATAACATGGTTTCTGTGAGAAAGCACAAGAATTCCAACCAGAGATTCCAGAAACATATCTCCCTCATTTGTTAGTTTAGGGTACACATACACCCACATGGAAGAAAGTGGGAAAATAAGCATTAGGACTATAAAAATTCAGATGGGGAATGAGTTAGATACTGACTTATAAACGAATATCAACATTTTTACCCATCTAAAGGTATATTACAGAAGGGTCTCTTTAGTTAATACAGAGACTGATTTGTGATGATAGCAAAATAAAAAGTACTTACTCATCCAACTCTTCTTCAGTTTTAGAACTATCAGCATAAAGGTACTTGCTCATGTCCACAGGTCTTATATTTTTTCTTTTTGTAGACTGGGGAGGAGAATCCTTTATAGTTATAAAAGTTTCTGGCTCATCAAATGGGTTCAAATACTGTGGAGTCTGCATCTCCTTAAAGGGATTATAACTGTTATTATAGAAAGATTCTTCTGGTTTTTCAGGTGAAGCTGTTTCAGTGATTGGTTCTATAAAGCAATAGCAAAAGATGAATTGAATCAAATTAATACTATACGATATTTTCCTATATTTTTTGTGTTTTCAAAAATATGCAATCTTAAACTAATAAACTCTATGGGGCTGAGAGAGTGCAAGGCAATAATGAAACAAGAATACATTTTAGAGGTGCTAAGGAATCCTGAAGTTCAGAAGAAGTGATATTTAAGATCTCTGTTGACTTCTCCAGGAGTGCTGTTCCCAAAAATGGCATCTTTGGATTGTTAATGTATCTTGAAAGTCATTGGAGTCTCTAATAATATTAGCATTATGGTAGGCCAATTTGGGAAATTTTAATGACTTCTCCAGGAGTGCTGTTCCCAAAAATGGCATCTTTGGATTGTTAATGTATCTTGAAAGCCATTGGAGTCTCTAATAATATTAGCATTATGGTAGGCCAATTTGGGAAATTTTAATCTTCTTACAGGTGTAATATATTATTGCTTATTTTATCTCACTATACTAGCTTGCCATCACAAACTGATGCATAATAAATTTCTGTGTTTAAAAGAACATAAAATGGATTAAATTTTGAAATGATCTGTGGTAGTTACCCAACCACAGACCATACAGGGATTTTAAAATTCATTCTAGACTATATCAAAAATAAACCCACACATCACTAAACGTGCTTTCTCCAAGTCTTCAAAGAGCATGTTTTTGTATGATACAAGACCTTAAAACTTTAGAGCTTTTAAGGAGATAATTTTTTTCAATATAACTTGGGTCCAATCAATACTCTAATCAGAATAACACAGGGATCCTCAAGTTGAGAGTGCTATATTAAAATCATACTGGTAAGCTGATAGACATGATATGCCAAATTCTTCTAAATTTTATTATTTCAAGTTTCAATTTCAAAATAAAGGTACTTTAAAAAGTAAAACTCTGAGTCACCGCACAAAATCCAGTACAATAGTAATGTCTTCTAACAATGTTCATGAAGCACTTACCAGTAATCTTTTAAGACAAAACTAAAATTTGTAATAAAAATATTCAAAATTTGCACTTTTGCTGATAAAATATTTTCCCAAATTGTAGAAAAGTTTCAGAAAGCCAATAACTATAGTATATTAAAAGTAATTTTAATTATGCCCGGCAACTCTAACAAAATATTCTAGGAGAGGAAGGCAGAAAATCGGTTATTGAAATTTTCAAGAAAAATTACAATTGTTTCATAAGTGACATTTCAAACAATTTAACCTGATTATAAAAAATTTCATGATTGACATATATTAATGACTTTAATATTTTAAAGTCAAACTATTAATGCTTTAGACATTAGCTCAGAAAACTTATTTTTGTCTGTATACTGAAAAAAACATAATACAACAAAAAACTTCCGTATTGAAATTCTGTATACCATGGTGAAGCATATTATAAATTCACATTGTAAAATTATAAATTCTGAAAGAAAAGTATGAGAGAGAATTCATAAGATCATAGTAAATTAATATTGAAATGAATTTAAATATAGCTCATGTTAGAGAAGAGACTCAGTAACTGTGTATCTCTTGTAATACCACAGTAATATTCTCACTTACCACCACATTTACATTACATTTTATAATATAAATGAAGCATTTTCTTTTCTCTGTAGGGGAAAAAGGAGTACAAAGTTTTGCCTATTTAATTTTTTATTAACAAATATTAGGGCTCAAATGCTTAAGAAGCTGAAAAAATTGGTCAATGAAAATAAGATTTTTATTTTTACTTTCAGGAAGAGAATTGCAAAAATTGATCCAAGCAAATTTGTCAGATATAAAACCAAAAATATACAAACTATAGAGCAAGATTTGAAGATGATAGAACAGGCAACAAAGGTGGATGTAAGAGAAAATCATTTCATATAAAAGCTGACAAATACATTTAACAACTTTCTAAAAGGGTCACTGAAGCACATAAATATGAGGAGAATTGAAGCTATAAAAGCAAAAAATAAAATATAAGAGAACTGAAGCTGTAAAAGCAAAAACAAAACAAAGAACCATCTAAACAACTGCAATACGTTTTTCTTTCCCCAAATAACTTTTGTTACTCGAGGATTCCAGTTTTTAATGTATAAAAAATAAATTTCTAGGAAAATAGGTAGTTTTCTAACAGCAAATACTTATTACAAAGACTCTAATAGGTATATAATTAAAGAAAACACTGGTTGCCACATATTTTATTAGCTCTACAGGCATAATTACAGACTTTGAAACAGATAGGCTTACCTCTTCTAAATGGAAATACAATCTTAAATGTTATCTGTTACTCCCTTCTGTATTTCAGAAAACAGAACCACATATATTTAGAAAAATTACTTATTTAATTTTGAAATGGAAAGCTCAAACACTGTTGTCTCAAAATATTTTGATAATTTTTTTTAACTCAGTATACTCAGATGTACATAGTACACAATCGAGAAGCTGCACGGTCAAAAGAAGATACCTGATTAGGAATCTTACCTCCAACTCTACCTCTATTTACCTAAAGCTCAAATCACTTAACTCCTCTGTACCTCAGCTTCCTAATTATGATAAAAGGTAGTTGGACTGATTGCTTCTAAGACTTATTGTAATCTTGTTCATAATATATATAGCCTATAAACAAAATAAAACCTCTTTAATTGAAACTTACTAATTTGGAGTCTCGTAAAGGGAGGAAAGGAAGAGGAGTAGAAGAAAGGATTATGAAGTAATATTGCTCTAACAGAGTAAATCCTGAAGCTAAAACCTCCTTTTCATCATGACAGGCAGTAGTAAAATTCTTTAAAGCTCATGAAGATTTCAGAAGAGCAGTTAAAAAGATGTAAACAGTGGTTAATCATTCTTGCATTTACTTTGAGCACACAGAATTTAATTAAACGTAAGTCTCAGTTCTTCAATAGCCCTCATCCATACTTTACAAGTTCAAAACTACTTAATAAGAAAAGTGATTCAGGGGAAAAAAATTCCTGGTTTTATTCTTTAAAAGTAGGTTGTACATGACAGCAGTTCTCAACCTTCTCTCTGCTCCTTGCTGTCACATGCACAACTCACTCTCATCTTTCTCAGCCAGAGACATGGAGTTGGGGTTAGTGGGGCTCATCAGACTCTCTGAGCACCATGGCAGAAGAGCTGAATATAGAGACAGAAGCTAACTACACCATGCCAATGTCAGCATGTCCCATAACCTGACCTCACTTGGTAGACCAAATGAGACTCTACTGTACGCCAGTTAAGTAAACATTATTATCGTCAACACTAGACCTTTACTATCTGCTTGACCAGAGAATTAAAAAATAACACCCATGTAAATGTCTATATAAGGCTTTCTTTTTTCTTTAAAAACAATTCAATAGGAGCTACCCAGAATTGTTGATCAACTGCAAGTGGTATTGAACACAAAAATATTATCACTGTAAACAAAAATTGTCTTTTGAGTCCTTGAAGAAAATCTTTTTCTGCCATTACAGTTCAAGAGAACTTGACTATCTAGACATTAAAAGTACAGAAAAACTTGCTACCTTCTAAGTCAGGATCTCCAAATGGATTTAAGTCTGCTACATCAGGATCATCAAATGGATTTGAATTCACAGTGGCCAAGTCCTTTTCTGCTTCATCTAAAAAGTTAAGTTTGTTGATAAGCTCTGAAAATAAACATATGTGTTAGTTCACTGTATTTATAGTTAAGCATAATTATCAATCATTCATGAATTTGTAAAAATTTGTAAAAATTCACACTAATAATACCTGCAAATAATAAGATATAGCATTTACCAACAGCAGAATGCCATTCAAGTATTTTGTAGCATACCAACATTTTCAAATAAAACAAACATATGCATATTAATTTGAAAATTATATCAGATAATGAACTATATTAAGGAAACTTTCATCTGAACTTAATTTGATCCAATAAGAAAAGTGCTGACCTAGATTTTTAGAAAAAACATCCTTCACTCCTGAATATGAATAATTGAAATAGGTTTAATATAAGCAAATATTTCTAAAATTTATATTTATAATATATAAGTTCATTGAAGAAATACCGTCATGTGACCAAGTATTATCTTAGAAGACATTTTATAAGTAAAATCACTGTCTACTAAAGATTCTGATATAAGATGGTAAGTTCTGCTATCTTGTTGCCTGTTGGTACACTACAAATTACCAAGAAAACATTCAAGGAAAAGCACAAAGACAAAACTGACAGCTAAGTACAGACAGAAGTCAGGAGGTAGCAGGTCACAGTAAATATGGTACACTACAAATTACCAAGAAAACATTCAAGGAAAAGCACAAAGACAAAACTGACAGCTGAGTACAGACAGAAGTCAGGAGGTAGCAGGTCACAGTAAATACAGGCAATCAGAAGCAGAAAGAAAGGAGGAAAGCTCTTAGACCTTCAGAGGAACTGGCTGATTTAGCTGAAGGCATATTTGCTTGCTTTATGCAGTCATCTTGATCTTCATCTAAGCTGCTCAGAGCATTCAACTGGTTTACAATTTCTGTAAACAGAAGCCAGTCAAGACAAATGTAAGGTAAGGTCATTTAATTAAAGAGCAGTAGAAGCATGCTGTTACTAAAAAAGATAAAAAGAAGAGATGTTTGGTTAATCAAGAGAATACATTCAGAGGTTGTTATTTTGATGAACTATAACAGATGTATTTAATTGAATGTTATGCTATACTCATTTTAAAATAGAAAGCATTTAATTGTTATAACATATTAGTAACATAACAACTATGTTAATAAACACAAAACAAAGATAATAAATAACTCAGGAGGTTGACACTGGCTTTCGGCAGCCACACTTTGCATTTGTGAAATAGAATTGTGCTTTAAACACACGTGTTAAAAACAATAAAAGTATCCTCTGATACCACAGAAAATATTCACCATTTATTGTACAATATTCTAAATTTAAACTAAAGGTTTTAAGAATATAACTATATTAATGTTCTAGAATTTTTAAATCAGCACTAAAACAAGAAAAGCAGGCAATAGTTACTATTTTCTACTTTTGTTTTCTATGGAACCTGTTCTTGAAAGCAACTCGAGTATTTGCTTTAGGAAATCTTTTTTTTTTTTTGCAGCTGGCTGATTTGGGGATCTGAATCCTTGACGCAGGTGTTATAACATTACACTCCAACCAATTGAGCCAACTGGACAGCCCTGCTTTAGAAAATCTTATAACTTAGCCAATAAGAGACAAAACAAACAAAAAACAAAGATAGAAAAATTTTTAAATAAGACTTAATTTTGTATATAAATAGAATTTTTTTTACAAGTCATATATATTTTGGACAACTCTGAATGTGTGAAATTACCATTCGCTGGGTGAAAATTAGCCAACTTGGTAAAAAATTGCAATATAAGAATTATAACTAATCTTTGATGTTTCCAAAGTTACAACCTGGCAATAACAGAGGTATGAGGATAAACCAAACTGATCCAGATCATTCAGTGGGCAAGAAAGAAAATTAAGAAACAGTTGTAAATTTGACATTAAAAGTACTGTTCTTTAACACTGCAAATCTAAGTATACATGATAAATTTTATTTGAACCAAATCATATAATATACATTTCTAACATGGCTTCCTTTATTCATTCGTTGAACAAATATTTGTCGAACAAATAGCCAAGCCCTATGCTTGGGACACAAGGATGAAAAAACAGATATGGTATTTCCTTATAGAATTTACATTCTATAAAGACACAAATTAATATTGAAACAGATAATAAGTGACTACTAGAATATTAGGCTATCAGAAATATGTTTAGATCTTTGAGCAAAATACATATGAAATACATAAGTTCATCAACTTCCCTAGTCCGAGTGACAAAATATATTTTGCATGAATAAAATTCGTTGAGATAGTCAAAGTAAACCACAAAAAATAAAGAATAAACCCAATTAATACTAATTGAACTCTTCAGCCCAACTGGAATAGCAGGAATTGATAGACTTTATACATGTTTTCTTCCATTTTCTTCTACCAATAGTTTTAAACACCACTCTGACTCAAGCTAATCTGGCAAATTTCTCCGTAGGTAGAATTTATTCATAAATTAGATCCTTTACCTCCCACTACAAATCATTGTAACTTTATAATTTTTAGGAAAATATAATGAAGTAGAGGATCAATGTTAAATGATTACCAGTCTCATGACCGATCTTTTTCATTCATTGCTAGCTGCATATTTTTAAAAATTTGCAAATGGTTCATTTTTAACTTTAAAAATATGAAAAATGAAAAAAGAAATATAGTATTAATAACAACAGCTAACACTTACTAAGTAGTTGGAAGGACTAAGCATATATTATCAGACTAAGCAATATATTATCAATTATCATATATTATCTCATGAATAGCCTGAAGTATTAACATCTACATCTTATCACATATATTTGTATTAATTGTTCTGTATTCCTAGATGTGCAATTACTAGGTTGAAAAAATTTTAAATAATACTCAAAGATTTGTAGTTTTCTTCATATAGTTAAGACATTTAAATTATTTTACATTCTTAAATGTAATCTCAATGAGAGTAGAAATTAATCATTTATTAAACATCTTACATAATAAGCACTGTAGGGAATACTGAAGAAATATTAGACTTAGTCCTTACTAATGTGGAACATTATATGAAACATTAATATTGTTCCACAGAGTTTTAGATACAATGTGGGCACTTAAACACTATCAAGATATTTCTATTATATGACTAAATTATTTACATTGTAATTTTTCTTAATGTTTAGAATATTTCCTCTCCCTCATCATGCTTTTGGTGATATCTAAAACCACTGAATACCTTTTCTCACTAACCCAAAAGAATTTCCTCTTTCCATCCTGTTCACTAATGACAAATTGCCAGTCCTATCCTACTAGTGTTCCCTATTTATCCTTAGCTTAAATAAATTGTTACTTCACTCCTAGAACTTTGCCTCTAGAACTTTCATTCATATTAGCAGAATGAACAGGTAATTTTGACTATACCAATTATCCCTCTTTTTGGTATGCAAAAAAAAATGTTAATCCAAATCATAAAATGCAACCTCCAAAGAAATACCATTTATCTCCTTAATAAGCATTTATCAACTACCTACTATATGCTTGTGCTAGTACCTGCTCTCACAGCTTTACACTTTAGTGGGACAGATGACAAATAAAGCAATATATAGTTTATGATAAATATTATTGAGATAGCATTGTAGGCTATGTGAAATTAGAAGAGAAGCAAATAACTCAGTGTGAAGTCAGGGGAGCTTCTTGGATTTTTATTCACATTTGAGCTAAGACAGGACAATCAGACATTATTTTTATTAAAATAAAAGAGAAAATGGAAGGCAGTCCATGAGGACAAAAGGGAGGCCAAAAGAACATGACATACATGAGGAACTGCAAGTCGTTTGTGGTTTAAGATGCCAGGGATAGGGAATGGAATGAGATGAGGCTAGGAAATGTCTTATCATGAAGGTTACTATAACCACAGACTTATAGGAATCCACTGAAAGATCAAATGTATATTTTAGAAACATCATTCCAGCAGCAACATGGTGACACATTTGAAAAGGACAATAGGAAGCAAGACAAAGTATCACCACTCCATGAGGGAAGGCACTCAATAAGTTATGTGGGTCTGTAGCCTAAAACACATAATTTTGTTACGTATTTCTCTTTATAAAGAAAGTACTTTTCAGTTTCTTCTAAATTCCTTACAATCAATATGTTTTACTTTTATAATCAGAAAAAGTTAAAAACTTAAAAGATTTATAACATTTATTTATTCCTGGAATTTTTTTTTAATGGAAACCTTTCCAAATAATATACTACCCTGGCCAAACAAATTCCCTGACCCAATATATTTATATAATACTTTTTTACTTATTAAAGCCTGTTTCACTGAAAATTCAAACACTTGGAAAATGCTATTAATGCTATGTAATAATGAAAACAAATTTCTACCCTGTTAATACTCAAACTGAGCAATAAACGCTTAGTGCAGAACATTTATTGTGACAGTGTGTCAATCTGAACTTGCTTCACTAAATTAGGGGCAGGCAATCGAAGCAAAGGGTCAAGTAATTTGAGTCTCTTCTTTACTGTTAGGAAGGCAAAAGAAGATAGAAATTGACCACCAGAGATTATCGCACTGAACAAAAAATGGGGGATAGGGTAGTGGCACGAAGAGTAAGCAGCTTTTTCCTTTTAAGAAAGTCTGTAGTTCAGTTAAAAGAAAAAAATTAACTGCCTGGAGCTAGAACATAGCTGCAAATCTTGCAGCATCCTCATTCTTCTCTAAAGTACAAGATTCAGTACAGGTATACCTTATTTTAAGATGGTCTAAAATAGTAACACTTGAACTTCCCAGCAGAGATCAAGGTCAAAAAGATGTCACTTTACTCACAGGCTTAAGCCTATAAATATTTGATTTATAAATATAGTGAACAGGTTTAATAATGTGATTTTCAGTCCCATAGCAGATCATAACAGAGAATGGAAGGGTTGTTTTAGGCAGGAATGTAGACACTGAGTGTTCTCCCTGCATCTTCAACCTCTCCCTGTCAAATTGTTCCTTCCCAATGACTTAATTATATCAGGACTTCAAAAACTTCACATAAAGATTTGTATTATCTTTTAATTCTATTTTTCCACAAACCTTTTGAAGTACTCTCATATGATTAAGTTGCTCTCCTTCCCACCCGCTGCCCAAAAAAGTCCCTCTTAGCATTATCCTCGTTTAGTTTGGCCAGTTTCTCTTAATCTTACATAAGAAAACATCTTAAAAATATAAGCAGTTTATAATTTTTCACTTACTATTTATCTTTCAACTCACTGTAATCTGCTTTTATTCCCCCCTTTATCCATTTCCCTCTATAAAACCACTCACACTGAGGTCACCAAGGTATATTCTAATTGGCAATTATACTAGATACTTCATAGTTCTTATCATATCTGACTTCTATGTGAATAAACGTAATTAACCATTTCTCTCCTTGAAATTCCGCTGCCCTTCCCAGGACACTAGTATCTTCTGATTCTCCTCCTATCTCCCTTATAGTTCTGTCTTGGTCACTTCTAGTAATAACCAGTCTTCCCTCTGCCTATTAAGTACTGTTATTCCCTAGGATCCTAAGTCCCATTCTTTTTTCCCCCCCTAAATTTGTTCTTCCTGGAAGAATTCATCTATTCTGTTGGGTGAACACATAAATAAAGATAATTCTCAAATATGTACTGAGTTCTACACTTGAATTTCCAACCACCTAGTGGGCATTTCCACCCTAATGACTCTAAACAGTCCCCTCACACACTTCAAATATAAAAAATGGAATTCAACAGCTGTGCATCTATGTCATGTTCTTCTTGAAGCTCTAACGAACCTAGCAGTTTTTAGCACGTAACTAGTAAACTAGTACTTAATGTATGTTGTAAATGAATGAATGAATGAACTGAATAAAAGTCATAATACTTGGCAGCATGTCTATAAAGGCAGAAAGATATAAACTATATTTATTTTTTAACTATAGAAATAGTATGTTTTGTTTATATATCTATCTCCATGTCTACATATGTATGCATCTATAATGTTTCATTTATCTACAGAAATGTTATAATTTAAGCCACTACCCCAAAATTTGGTGGCTTAAAACAAAATTATCTCATAGCTCTGTGGAATGACTAGACTAAGCTCGGTAGTTAATTTGCAGTTAGATGTTGGCTGGGGCTGAAGTCATCTGAAAGCTTGACAAGGCTGAATGTCTAAAATGGCTTCTTCAACTCACATGTTTGGTATTTCAGCTGGGAAAGCAAGAACTACTGAGAGCTGGCCAGGCAACCCTCTCTCTCCAAGTGGCCTGTCTACATGACTTGTTTGGGGTTCCCCTCAGCATAGTAGTCTCAGGGTAGTTGGACTTTTTACATGGCAGCCAGTTTCCCCTACAGCGTACATTAGAAGAGGCTCAAACAAAAGCTACAAAGCATCTTGTAACTTAGCTTTAGAAGTTATACAGTCACTTCCACTCCATTCTACTGGTTAAAAGTGATTTACAGGTCCAGCCCAGAGGCAAGGGAGGGGACTACAAAAGAGCATGAATACTGAGAAGCATCGTACACTAGGGGACAATCTTTGGAGACTAGCTAAACCACACAGTAAATCAACAAATCAGAAAATTGGAAATCACTCATTTCCTTACTAATTTAACATATCTACTATAATTTTTACATGTTACCTTCCAGTATCTCACTTATGCACACATGTAAAAAGGCACAAATGTTAAATTGTACAATTCAATGAATTTTGACAAATGTATACCACCATGCATCATAAAATGCTTAAAATATTTGCACCCTCCCCTAAAGTTCCCTCATGTCTCTTTTCAGTCATCCCTAGCCCCACAAGCTATAACTATTCTAATGTTTTTCACATAGGATTCATTTTGCCTTTCCTAGAATGTCACATAAATGGAGTCATATAGAATGTAAGGGCTCTTTCACTCATCATAATGGTATTGACATACATTTATGTTGTTGAGCATATCAACAGTTCATTTTTATTACTGAATAGTATTTCTACTCATGAATATGCTACAGTTTGTTTAGTCATTCTCCTGTTGATGTACACTTGAGCTATTTCCAGTTTTGAGCTGTTAAGAATAGAACTGCTATAAACATCTTTGCGCACATCTTTGTGTGTACATGTTTTCATTTCTTTTGGGCAAATGCCAAGGAGTGGAATTACTTGGTCAGAGGGCAGATATATGTTTAGTGTTGCAAAAAACTCTCCAAGTGATCATTCACTCCAGCAATGGATGAGTGTTACACAACCACGCTAACATTTAGTGTTGCCAGTCTTTTAAATTTTAACCATTCGAGTGGGTGTGGAGTTGTATCTCAGCGTGATTTTAATTTTTCACTTCCCTTAAGACAAGTAATGCTAAGAATTTTTTCATGTGCTTATTGGCCAGTGACATATCTTTCCTTGTGAACCATATGTTCAAATCTTTACCTATTTAAAAAAAAATTGGGCTGTTTGTCTTATTATTGAGTTGTAGGACATTTAAAAAAAAATCTATTTTGGAAACAAGACCTGTGTCAGATTATACGCTTTGTGACTATTTTCTTTTAGCCTGTGACTTGCCCATACATTTTCTTAGTAGTCTGTTTTGATGATGGTAAGTTTTTAATTTTGATGAAATTTAACTTAAGAATTTTTTCTTCCACAGTTATTACTTTCCATGTCCTGTGTTTGAACCCTCTGCCTACCCTCAGGTCACAAACATACCATCCTATGTGTTTGTTTTTTTCCAGAAGGTTTATAGTTTTAGTTTTTACGTTTGGGTCTGTGATCTATCTTGAATTAATGTTTGTTCACATTGAGTGGTAGGAGTTGAGGTTCATTTTTCCAATATGGACATCCAGTTGTTTCAGTATCATTTGTTGAAAAGACTTTTTTTCCTCACTGAATTATGCTGGCACCTTTGTTGATAATTAATTGACCAAATAAGTTTGGGTTTATTTCAGGACTCCCTATTTTGTTCCATTGTTCTATTTGTTCATCCTAGGCCAATATAACGCTATCTTGATTATTATAGCTTTATAGTAAACCTTGATGTCAGGTAGCATTAGCATTACAATTCTGTTCTATTTCAAGATTATTTTGGTTACTCAGGTTCTCAAATGTATTTTAGAATTAGCTTTTCAACTTCTCCTTTTAAAAAAAGCCCATTAGTATTATGATTGGTATTGAGTTGAGTTTACAGATTTATTTGGGGAGAAGTAATATCATAACATTGAGTCTTCTAATCAATGAATGTATAATATCTCTTCATTTATAAGTTCTTCTTCAGTTACTTTCAGTAATGTATTATACTTTTCAGTTAAAGGCTTTTCACATCTCTAAATTTATTTCTAGGTAGTCTATGTATTTTTTTTAACCTCTATTGTAAACAGAATGATTTTTGTTCATCTCATTTTCCAAGTGTTTACTGTTCATACATAAAAATGTAGATTTTTTTATATTGATTTTATATCCTGTGACTTTGCTAGGACGTTCAGTATAATATTGAACAGAAGTGGCAAACACAAACATCCTTAGCCTTGTTCTCGATCTTAGGGGAAAAGTGTTCAGTGTTTTACCATTAAGTATGATCTTAGCTATAGCTTTTCATAGATGCCCTTTATCAAAATGAAGAAATTCCCTTCCATTAAAACTTTTCCAAGTAGGGCCGGCCCGGTGGTGCACTGCTACAGTGTGCCGCTTGGGAAGCGCGGCGGCGCTCCCGCTGAGGGTTCGGATCCCACATACAGACCGGTTCCTGCTCACTGGCTGAGCGAGGCGTGGGAGCAACACCGAGGGTTGCGATCCCGTTGCCAGTCC
>NW_007727012.1:386838-391824 GCF_000696425.1 Galeopterus variegatus
TGCAGTCCGTTGCCGGCATGAAAAAAAAAAAAAAAGACAAAAAAAAAAAAAAAAAACTTTTCCAAGTAATTTGAAATTGAATTTTGTCAAATGATTCTTTTGCATCTGTTGAAATGATTATATATTTTTTCTCCATTATTTTGTTAATATGGTTAAACCAACTTTGAATTCCTAGGATAAATCCTCAGAGAACTCATATTGGTACTTAGAATATTAATTGTCTCCTGGTTCTCTCCTCTAAATATTGAAAGGCTTCTAATTTCTTTACAGCTCTCACTTCCATCCCAGTCCTGTCAGATGGTTGTATCAGCAGAATTTTCCCAGAGTCTTGGGGGTGGGAGAAGCTAGATAATGTTCTGTTGTCAAAGCAACATGAGGTTAGAGTGACACAGAGAGTATGCTGAATTTGTAGTCTGTGTCTTCTACTTCTACTATTCTAAATTGACACATTTGAGTTCTAAACACTGTGAAGAGATATTCCTGATGTCTGTAGTCTCTCATCCTAGGGTATCAAACTCCTTTAAAAAGAAGATAGCTGTGGTACCATATAAACTTTTTAGCACAAGGGATCAGAATTGACCCAACTTTCTTCTTAAGTAACAGATACAGTTTTCTGGAAATTCTCATCCTTCAAACAGACCTCCGAAATAAATTGTCTTTTTTTTTTTTTTTTTATTGAGTCTGCAGCAATTCCGATGATTTTGTTCATGAGTGTTCCAGGTACTGGAGGGTAGATGCCCTGGTAGAAACCAGAAGCAAATTAATGGATGTATTCTCCGCCCAGAGTCCCATGTTTATTCTAAGGAACCTTCTAATCAAAGGTGGGAGACCTACTTGTCCCGATGTAGAGCCTAGCAAGTAGGACATTTAATCTCAGAGGGCTGAGTCACACCATCATCAACTCTAGTTCCTCAAATCTGCAAGTGGTATCTCCTCTATTACCATCTGTGCTGTTAGATTTTGTTCCCTGAAGGTAGCCAATATGTCATTCTCTCTTTCTTCTCCCAAATTAACTTTATCAAGTATGGGAAAAGGATTAACAAACACCAGGCAGCTTTGCTTATGGTAAAAATAAATCCTGATTGATAAACTGCATCTGGATGGGAAGACTCTGAATGAACTATATACCTGATGGAAGGCCACAGCCTTGAGCTTCTCTGAATGTGCAGACTCATAACTGGGCATGATGCTTACAGTGACCTTCGAAGCTACAGTAACTATGAAACTGTTACAAAAGATATCAGCTCTTAAGCCATGGCAACCTTTGCTCCTAACTATATAAATGTCTCTTTGTACCCAAGTTGTCATTTGGTGGTAGGGAATAAAGAATAGCACTGGGACTTCTGTGAGGACTCTTGCTGCCATGCTGTGTTTCCTGTCCAATATCCTTCTAAATGAATCTAATGCTAAGTTTCGCTTATTCAGGCCATATGACTCTGAATGTCTAGCTGAGACTAGGCAGACCCCTTAGTGACCTTTGCAACAAGCATAAGAATGCCAGGGATCTTTCAGGTGTCTCCCAATGTCTGAGTTTCCCCAATAATGCTGGCTGTAAACTGCCCCAGTTGAACTGATTTTCTGAGATGTATTTAACAGGACCTTGTCATTTATGCAGGTGTCTTTTTTTTTTTTTCATGCTGATGGTGTGTATTCAGAATTCAATATGAATTCTAAAGATGGTCATATTCCCCATGCCCTCGGACCTCAAGGGCATGCTGTCCACCAACCTGATATCCACATTCAAGTACCTGGCACCACCATTTCAGAAGGGCAGTCAGATCACCCAGCAGTCAACCAAACAGAGCCAAAATCCCACCACTACCAACCAGATGGGGATTGAATGCATCTTCTGAGGGTGTGCACTTTTCATGAGGGCTGTTATTTTATTTTTCCTTCTGCTATGTGACTTGCATTGTGGAGATGACAGGGCATTTGAATTTTTCCTCTACTGAGTATTTTGTTTAATCCCCACCCTGGGCACTGGGAATAACCATTCAAGTGGACTGAAACATTCATTGACTGCAAGGCCAAGAGGGCACTGGGACTGCTTCACGCCCCCTTGCTTTCTGGATGGTACCCAGTGGGTCTCCATTTATCTCAGGACATGAATGGGGTGGAAGGAGAGGCTCCCTCCACAGTGACTTTCTAAGAGCTCCTAGCATGATGGGTGGAATGGACAGGTCCATCGCCCACCACCAACCCTCCTCTTAGGATGAGAAACTTGTGTGAAGAACAGAGCTGACCTCAGGAATGGGCTGCTCTTGGCCTGACCTTCAGAAGCACTGGGAGCAGTGAAAACCCTATTTCTGCAATAGAATTTTACCATGTTTCTTGGATCTGGGTTTGGGGGCTCTCCTGCACCTAAAGCAGGAAGATGGTGGCTGCAAAGAAAACAAAAAAATCACTGGAGTCGATCAACTCTAGGCTCCAATTCATTATAAAAAGTGGAAAGTATGTGCTGGGGTACAAGAAGACTCTGAAGATGATCTGACAAGGAAAAGTAAAATTGGCCATTTTCGCCAACAACTGCCCAGCACTGAGGAAATCTGAAATAGAGTACTATGCCATCTTAGCCAAAACTGGAGTCCATCACTACAGTGGCAATAATACTGAATTGGGCACAGCATGTGGGAAATACTACAGAGTTATGCGCACTGCCTATCATTGATCCAGGTGATTCTGATATCATTAGAAGCATGCCAGAACAGACTGGTGAAAAGTAAACCATGCAAAATTTTTCTTGAACAAAACTTGCCAGAGCTTTTTATTTATTTATTTTTTTAAAAAAAGATTTTTATCATGTTTCTTTTGTTCAGTTAAAAGACATTCCTGGATGGTCAGTTTGGTCAGTTACAATTAAAAGTTGACATTTTTTACAGTTAAAAAAAAATAAAAAGATAGCCATATTACCAAATCTTCCTTCAAGTATTGTGAGGTTTCCATATACACGGAGGCACTGATTGTTCTGACATTATATATAATTCCTACTATTGGCTGTAGAAAACTTTCTATTAAATGGTTTTGTTTCTCCAACTAAAAGGTCTATCATTCCTGATATGTTTCAATGATTTTTCTGTCATTCAAAATTCTCCTGCCCACTCACCGGTGCAGCACCTCTGTAGAACTTATGTTTCTAGTGAGCAAGAAAGTCTGTCTCCGACAGAACAGGGTAGGAATTTTTGATCAGGCCAAGTACAAACACCGTGGATTCACCTTCTAGCAAAGACTGTAATTTTAAAAGATACATTTTGTCAATTATGTTAATTTAACAGCAACTTTCCTTAAGAAATTACTAACTAAATGAATAGCCTCTAGATGTCAGTCTAAGAAACACACAGAATAATTCCCCTAAGAAGTTTCAAGCTTAGTTGGGGAAATAACATACCCAATATAATTTCTATCAATATAACGTTATTGCATATTATGCATTTATATTGCAATATTAAGATATAATTAGTAGGGACAACTTAAAATAATGATTTCTTCCTCCATAAAAACTTTGTCAATATCAATTTCAAAGCTGGCAGGAAGAGTGAATGTAAGCTGTGTTTAAGTTATTGCCACTTCGGCTGGTAAATAACAATACCCACGTTTTATCTGTATCATGCTTATGCAATAGATGTATTTTCTTTACACTTGAGCTATTATTTTTAACATTACTATTGTTAAATTTCAATATCTTTTTAATTATCCTAAAAACACTTCGTTCAAACATTTTTTGAGTGGTAGTGCTAAAAAATATTCCTGAAAATTAATAACTTTGGAATGGAATTTGCATGTGCTAAAAATGCAATTAAGAAAGCCAAGCAACTGCCACAATATGCTGTGTTATTAGTTTAAGTTACCATACTCTGAAAATATAATAGAAAATGTTGAGAAAGCATCATGGCAAAAATATTCTACAATGATTGTGGATTTATCAATTGAGAACATTCATCTAGTCACCCACTGTCCCCATCTACCTCTCCTTCCTCAACACACACACTTTACATTCATTACTTTTGGAAAACCAGTCTTGAATTGTTAAGCTCTGAGTTATATGTGTCCTCCAGAACCTATTTGCTATGGTTTTTGAGTGTATGCCCCAAAAGTTAATGTGTTGGAACCTTAATTCCTCAGTGCAGCAGTGCTGGGAGGTGGGGTCTAGTGGGAGGTGTTTGGGTCATGTGGGCTCTGCCCTCATGAAGGAATTAATGTCTTTCTCTCAAGACCAGGGTAGTTTCTTTGAAAATGAATTAGTTCTCACCAGAGTGGGTTGTTACAAAGTGAGGTTGCCTCTCCTGTTTTATCTTTTACACACTTCTGCTTCCCCTTCTGCTTCTCTACCATGTCATGACACAGCACACGGCCCACACTAGAAGCCAAACAGATCTTAGACTTGCCAGCCTCCAGAACTGTGAGCTAAATAAACCTCTTTTCTTTATAAATTACCTAGTCTCAGGAATTCTGTTATAGCAACACAAATGGGACTAAGACAATATTCCTACCATAAAATGGGACCACCCTACCCTGTACAAGGTAGTATATAATTAAAGGTCAAGTGGCACACAATAATAAGCCAGAATGATCAATATGGTTTATAATAAGAGAGAATGAAGTCTCATTCATTTACTATGACCTTTCAGTTAACATACTCAAAATTCACAATATGTTCCAAAAACAATGTACTAGAAGTTAGGGATGAAAAAATGATTAGAACATAGTCTCTACCTTGAGGGAATTTCATAAAATAGAGAAAGAAACATCTAAACAAATAACGCAAAATAGTAGTGTTCCAAAGAAATCTTGAGTCATCACAATGTACATTAAAACATTTCTTCAGGGCCGGCCCGGTGGCGCACTGCTATAGTGCGCCACTTGGGAGGCGCGGTGGCGCTCCCGCCGAGGGTTCGGATCCCACATACAGACCGGTTCCCGCTCACTGGCTGAGCGAGGCGCGGGAGCAGCACCGAGGGTTGTGATCCCGTTGCTGGTCCCGGTCCAGTA
>NW_007727012.1:392284-433503 GCF_000696425.1 Galeopterus variegatus
CGACACTGAGGGTTGTGATCCGTTGCCGGACACAGAAAAAGACAAAAAAAAAAAAAAAAAACATTTCTTCAGATAGTGTAAGAGAATTTTAAACTATGTAAAAGAAAGTTACTGTTCCTCCAGAAATTTTAGAAAATAAGGTATGTGTGTATGGTTAAGCAATAAGAGTTTAGCTATAAAATCCAGTTATTACTGAATGCTTTCATTAAATATATATTTTGCTCAAAAATAATGTCCTTTGGGCCGGCCCGGTGGCGCACTGCTACAGTGCACCGCTTGGGAGCGTGGCGGCGCTCCCGCCGAGGGTTCGGATCCCACATACAGACCAGCCGCTCACTGGCTGAGTGAGGTGCGGGTGCAACACCGTGGGTTGCGATCCCATAGCCGGTCCCGGTCCGGTACGGGCGCGACACTGCGGGTTGCGATCCGTTGCCGGTCACAAAAAAAGACAAAAAGGAAAAAAAAAATGTCCTTTGCTTTCCTTCAATACCAGTGTAGAACTTGTAACATACTGTTATCAACTTTTCTCCCACTTCTGTGATCAAAACAGCACAATACTGCTCGAAACAGCTGCAAACATAGGTGGTTGTTTTTATTCCTACTTATGAAACTAGTATCTAATTGGGATTTAACCAACAGCCACCTACAAAGAACAGACCATATTCTCTAATTAAAAGACCAAATTAATATCCCACTGGAACTATAAAAACTCATGCTGTAGGAAAATGCCTACATTTGTATCATAAAGGATGGAGTGGTCAAGCTTATGAGAGAGCAGGCATAAAAGGCTTCTCAAAGTATGTGACACAAGAATTAAATTTTGAAGGACGGGTATGCTACAGTCTGAATGTTGGTGTCTCCCCAAAATTCGTATGTTGGGATTTAACCCCCTAGATGATGGCATTCTGGGGTGTGGCCTTTGGGCAGTAGGTTAGGTCATGAGTGCTCTGCCCTCGTGGATGAGATCAGTGTCCTATAAAAGGGTGTGAGGGAGCAAGTTTGTACCTTTTCTTTGCCCTTACATCATGTGAGGACACATAGAAGGCACCATCTATGAGTAACAGGTCCTCACCAGACATTGAATCTGCTAGCTCTTTGATCCTGGACTTGCCAGCTTCTATAACTGTGAGTAATAAATTTGTATTGTTTATAAATTACCCAGTCTGAGGTATTTTGCTATAGCCACTCAAGTGAACAAAAATAAGGTAGAAAATCATTGGCGGTAGTAGGGAAAGGACACCCACTTATCCTTCTGGAAATACTTGTTAGCTAAATAATCAAAACTCAAAGATTTAAAAAAAAAACAAAAAACTCAAAGATGGGAAAGATATAGCATTTTTAAGAACAGCTGGTTAGCTTAGTTGGTAAGAGCATGGTACTGGTAACGCAAAGTTCAAGGGTTCAAATCCCTGTACCAGCCAACTGCCAAAAAAGATATGACAAGTATTGCATAATTGTTGCTGACATCATTACGAAACATAATGCAAATGTCAGTATTATTGAAAAAAAATGTTACTGAAATAAATATAATAATATAATAATATAATAATAAGAGAGGTTGGTGGAAAAGGTTTGAATAAAGGGAAGAAGAGAGTCATATTGTATCTCTCATAAGAGGAGAGTCAACAAATTGTTTTATTTTTAATGTTAGTAGAGAAATATAGGTTCATTTGTTTCTCTATCTGGTTTATCCACTTTATTTATTTTAGAAAATACTATTCTAAAGTATAGAATGTTTAAGTACAGAAAATCTGAGAATGGCAAAATGTACAAGATAGGTGGGAAAAAATAAGAAGAAACGCCCCAAAATAAAAGTATAAAGTAATATAAGTGAAATTAAGTATGGCAGTTATCAAGAAATATAACCATCAAAGAGAAAGATAAAGTTAGATCAACCAAATGGTCTTTATAAGAGAAATACTTAAAGTAACACAAATAGGTTACAAATAAAGTGAAAAACAGGCCAAGAAAATACAAAGAAAGCATGGGTTTCAAATGTCAACATCAGGCAACATTTCAAGGCAAGAGACATTAAATGGGGCAAACTGATACAAAATTACAATGCAGCTAGGCTTAGCTGGTTAGACCACTGCCTTCTAACACCAAGGTCATGAGTTCGGATTCCCAAACCAACCAGCCAAAAAAAAAAATTACAATGAAGCTATAAGAGAATAAACTTTTATGGGTCAAATAATTTAGCACTGAAATTCTGTCTTTAATAGATAAACTATACAAAAAGAATAAGAATATAAATAATTTAATTATATAAATGAAAAGTTTAGTCTAATGCTAAATCCAACAAATAGAATATACATGTAAAAAGATATTTATGGAAAATTTACAAAAATACATCATATACTCAGACTACAAAGTAAAAAAACTCAATAAAATGTTTTTAAAAACTGATATTCAAGAGACTTTTGAAATTTATTTGAATGAAATTAAACTAGAAGTAAGCAAACTAGAAATAAATAAATAAACAAAACATATGGTAAAGCACACTCTCTCAAACACCTTTGGGTCAAATAAGAAATCAAAACTCAATCACAAATTAGAAAATAATAATTTATAAAATTTACACATGACAAAAAAAAAAATCTATCTTTGCACTCAAGTCTGAACAGTTCCTTATGATAGATTTCTAGCAATAGAATGGAAGTGAAGGTCACTGGAGTTGAGGGAGTCAAGGAACTTCTAGGAGTTAGTTAAACAGGTGATCCATGTGGTCAATGAAAATTCCCCATAAGATAGCAGGAGCTGAGGCAGAGCCAAGGATGAAGGCCAAAGTGCCCAATGAATTTGGAAAAATCACCAAGAGGCGAAAACATGAAAGAAGTCAAAGGACATCAATCCAGAAATTTAGAGCAATTAATTAACTGAATGGAATATATAAATGCTTGATTTTCACTCTAATAATAAAAGTATAACATCAATTCCTTAAGTGTGATAGCCACACTATCAATAAATATTTGTTGCCCAATTAATATGAAGATGTTCTAACTACTTAACTTCTCAGTAGTTTGATCAAACCAGCTAGAAGGGATAGCTGCATGGAAACTTCTAGATACAAGGAAACATAAAATATACAAATTCAATACACAGAATATCCACATAATAATTCATGTGACTAAATGAACCCGAGCTCGGAGAAGCTGGCCAATGGATGTCTTTATTTTGTCCTGTCATCCTTTTAAGGTAAATCTTTACTTACGCAGGTTTCATCAATACTTTGACAAAAAAGGACATGCATATTTAGGTTGTTTTATACTATAACCTTGGACTTGATCTTAAACTGCTAAACTGTGTTAAGTTATAATCAGCTTGTAAAGTTCTCATAGTATTGTATTAGAAAGGCTTAAGGAGGAAAAATTTCTTATTAGTGGAATTGTTTTTTTCCTGGGAAATGAGAATGAGTTTTTCAACTCTGAAAAAAGATAAACCTTCAGTTTAATACTAATAAAACCAACCTGTAATTTTTGCTGCCTTTTCCTCTTGGTCCACTCGGTTCTCATCATCATCTTCATTATCTTCTTCAAAGTCATCTAAATTGCCAATGTCAGCCTGCTTCATACTCATCAAACTAGCCAAACTTTGCATGTCTTCGTCCCTACATCAATGGTTTAAAAATATAATACACAGTTGATTAAGAGACATTGCTTGAAAAATGATCATTTCTTAAGAAAATAATATTAATATATTTCTTCTTTCTATAAGATATGTCAAAAAGTCTTTTTAAACAGTTATACAAGGGGCCGGCCCAGTGGTGCAATGGAGAGTGCGCCGCTTGGGAGTGCAGCGGCGCTCCCGCCGAGGGTTCAGATCCCATGTGGAGACCGGTTCCCACTCACTGGCTGAGCGCGGTGTGGGCGCAACACCGAGGGTTGCGATCCCGTTGCCGGTCAGTAAAAAAGACAAAAAGGAAAAAAAAAAAAAAAAAAAACAGTTATACAAGAATACTGAAAAATCTAAATACTCATATTCATCTTTTTAAACAGCATGTTTAATTGGTGAAAAGCAAACAGGATTAAAAACTAACTGGTTAGGAGTTAGTTTAATTCTATACTGAAGATCTACGGAAGACTAAAAACTTCTTCACGGAATTAATGTATGGTCTCCTGAGCATAAAGTCTGGGGGGAAAAAAACTTGATTCATAGAACAGTAGGACAGTTTGATAATTAGATAAGATCTAGACTTTAAAATAGTCAAGCTTTCAGGCTGGCCCGGTGGCGCACTGCTACAGTGCGCCGCTTGGGAAGCGCAGCAGCGCTCCCGCCGAGGGTTCGGATCCCACATACAGACCGGTTCCCGCTCACTGGCTGAGCGAGGTGCGGGCGCAACACACCGAGGGTCGCGGTCCCGTTGCTGGTCCCGGTCCGGTACGGGCGCGACACTGAGGGTTGCGATCCGTTGCCAGACACAAAAAAAGACAAAAAGGAAAAAAAAAAATAGTCAAGCTTTCAAAAGGATTTGGAACAGGAATTCTTCATTTAAGTCCAAGAACTCTTTTGAGTTCTTAAGTAGGAGGGAAAGAAAGTGGTAAGCCCCTGTAAATCAAATCAATCTTGCTTAAATATGCATTGTTTTTGAAAGGGGCCATAACATACCCCCCACCTAAAATTAAGAACTACCATAATAAGAAAAGCAACTTAAAAACAAAGTCTGTTTTAAGAATTACAAGATGAAAAATGGCCTGGGCTGATTATAAGTTAAATATTCCATATTTGACAAAATATAAGTACTTTTTATCTTGAAGTATTTTAAATACAAACTTATAAAGTTTACAATAAATACTCAAAAAGTCAAATCATTTAAGTTTTCCTGATCTATATTTTCCAATTATTGAAATTATTAAACTTCAAATAAACTACAGTAAATGAAGCATATTTCTAACATGTCACATACAAATTAATTTTCAATTCGGTAGACTTCCCCAAAATTCAGAATGCCAAATTAAAATACTGTTTCTTTGTAAAGTAATGCTTGTTAATATTCACTTATCTCCTATATATGATATGACTTTATAGAATAAACTGGGTTTTTAAAATTCTTTCCATTTTATCTCATATAAGTTTAAAGTTAACAAAATCATTTCCCTCTTTTTAAATAAATTTAGTAACATACATGAACAAAAAAAGTTGTGTATTACCTTATATTAATGCCTCACAAATTAATCACTTATCAATGAGAGGTAATTTAAAAATATAATAACATTCTTAAAATGTTAACTTGCTTAATTTTACAACTTTAATTCCTTCATATTTTAACCCTGAACAATTTTCTTTCGGGAAGATAAGGAAGCAAGGAAGAAGGACGTAGAGAAAAAGTTTAGTATATTCTAAGAGAATTCCTGTTCAATTCAAATTGAGGCATTTGGTTTGGATAAATTTCCCCTCACCCAGATTCCTGTGAATGGTGCTGATGCACTTGCTGCTTCTGCCCAGGGGAAGGAAGTCCACTCTCAAAGGATCTTCTCTGAATTTGTTTTCTCTCTCCTTTCTGTATTTCCTTTCCTTTCATTTTGGCTTAATCTTCAGGATAAGATTTTTATTTTTAATTTCTCATTGTTTAAAGTCTACAATTTAAGGTCCTGAGATGAAAGATTACAATGCTTCCATTCTGCACTGTCTCCTAACACAGTCTAACTTCCCAGAGAGAAGGCTTACTGTTATCGATGAAGTCATTTGCTGCCATGTAGATGAGTGCGAAACACCTCATTTTGACTGACGCACAGAATCCAGTCTAATCAGTCAAGTAGACATGGCCAATTATAGTAACCACATTCCAGTTGGTCAAATATGTGTACATTCAGAACTGTGATTCAGACTGGATTGAAATGTTCATAGCTGCCTTCTGCCCCTCTCCTTTTAAGCCTAGGCATAGAATTTCCACTTCTCCTATCCCTTCATCTTCCACTCCAATTAGGTACTAATTCTTTCACTACACCGTAACATGCACTTTCCCCTGACTTAATTGTATGTAATAACAGGGTGAATGTTCCTTTTTTACTCCCTCCTGTAGGTATGTTCACCTGATTTTATCCATTTAGAATTCCACTCTTTTAAGAGACTAGAACTGAGCCTAAAAATCTTTGTGCAATACTTATTCACTGCTGAAGTGATTTTTGAAAGGGATAATGATCACAGTAAACTGCTTATCTAACTGTACCTTCCTGTACAGTTTTTGCAAGGCTGAGCCAAGGAATACGAATTGGCAAAAGTTCCCTTAGTTCTCTCATCCTAAACTTTTTATTTTGTCCTCCTTTCATGACTCATTTGCATTTAACAGCTCTACTACTAAAGTATCTGCACATCACAGTACAGATTAATACACTGAAGACACTGAAATATAAAACAAATACTTATGATACCCTATAGAATACAATTAAAAACTAACCAGCTGTAACCACTTTTACATTATTTTTAATCTCTGGAGTCAAAAGAGACTATTTATAAATAACAAGGAGTTTGTTTAACTCAGCCTCTGAAACAAGGAATGGCAAGAATGATTGGTATGCTGTAGGACGTTCAACCAGTTGCCAGCCTACTGAGTCAAAAGCTATTTACCTATGGTGTTTTGAAACACAGTGTGAAGTAATTTGTTTAAAAGAAACTTACGTGGCTTTTCCTTCCCGAAGGAAAATGCAAGATAATGAAAACTGGAGAGTGGCAGACACAACTTTTTTAGACAATGGCTTAAATTTTAACTTGACATCAGTCTGGGTTGGCATAGGGCTTGCATACTGTTTCATATTAATGCTGCTAGTAGCAAGAGCTTTCCTTCGACCAGAAGGGGATTCCTAAAAGATAAAATATTTTAAATTTATTATTTTAATGATAAAATCAAATAACAATTGGGAACTTCCTTCTCCAATGAATTTCTATAACACAAATAAAACTGTGATGAGATTATATCATAGCATTTATATCTTTAAGTAAGGCAGATATTAAATTGGAAAGAGGGGGCACAGGCAGAAACAACAGAAGAGTAGAACAACCCTAAATACCTCAGGAAAATAAAAGAAAGGAAGAAAACTACGACAGAAAATCTTCAGGGGTTCTTTTTTTTTTGGCAGCTGGCCGGTATTCTCTAGTGTTCTGTGATAAGATACAGCACAGAGCGAGGGATCAGGTACTCAACAATTGTTTTCCATTCTTTCATTGTATTTAATGTAACCTAATGATATTTCCCCTTTCTAAACACCTACAATTTTTTATAGAACTCTCAGCCTAGGTGGCACTCCACCTCTTTTTTTGCCTACAGCATCTGAATTCTATCCATCCTATAATTTGAGCCTTATTTCTTTTCAGGACCTTTTCTGATTAATCCAGTCCATAGTTCTCTCTCCCTTCCCTAAGATCACATATATTATGGAAGGAATGGCTGGTTTTCCTGATCCTATGAGCCCATGGCAACGCTATTAACTGGCCCCAGCAGATCTCAATATTTTTCTCAACAATTATTGCCGATTCATCAGAAATGGAACACAAAATGACACCTATTTACTATCAAAGCTATTTAACATTATGTTAATAAGCTACCATGTTTCATAGTTATCATTTCAATAATTCAGATCATGAAAGTAGGACAGTAAAATAATGACCGTGCATTAACTATGTATAAGACATTGTATAAATTTTGGAGAGATATGGTGATTAAGACATAATCCCTGACTATGTGATGTAATGACAAGGGGAAAATTTCAGATGTAGGATAATTTGTAAATAATATAAATCAGAGGGCATATACCATTGTTCCTTATGGTTTACTGATCTGAGAGTTGAAACCAAAGTTTAAGGCTTAATTTCCAAGCTGTGTGACCTTGAACAAATCAGAATATGTGAGTCTCAGTTAACCTTCCCTACAAAATAAGGAGGCTAAACAGAAACCCATCAAGTTCTACAATTATTTTTTATAAAATTACTCAATTTTCCAGCCCAGGTAGGAAAAGCTACTATTAATACATTTGAATTATTATTTAATAAATCTTTGTCTTATGATTGACGAATCTGCCAAAAATAAGGATACACTAATTTAATCATAACATTAAAACAGGCTTTTTCAAAAACCTGACATTTCTGCCCAGCAGAACAAGTAAAAATGTAATGTAGAGTCCCTAAAGAATACCTTGTTTTAAAATGTGGTCTTATCTGTCAGATTATGCACAGCAATATTATACAGAACTATTAGCGCATGTAGATACCTTATGAATGAATTTCAAAATTGCATCAAGCACTTGAGAAGGATTTAAGCCCTCTCAGAAGAAATACTTAAGAATATGCAAATACCCTCAACTGAATCAAGTTGAACAGATGTGACTATCCCAAACAATACAAGTGTTCTTTCCCTGGTTGCTACTGTCAATCAAAGAATAAGATTACAGTCCAAGGTTCTGACAATGTGCAAAATGAAAAGTATGATCAGGGAGTATCAATTTATTACACTGATATGAACAATAATCTCTTACTGTACCTTTAGAATAGCTAACAACTTCTACATGTAATATAGGATTTAAAGCCTGTTTTGAAAGCATGACATACAAACTGTTACATATTTTCAGTTTTTGTTAAACAAATCTGTTTCATAAAATATGACACTAATCCCTGAATGTAATTATTTAATTTTATAACCAAATAAACAATAAAAATTAAGATAACTTGGAAATAAACATAATTTTGAAAGCTCAGTTTAAGGATGGTTAATTATCAAAAAATCAATAATATATTTGGGAAAAAATCTTTGATAATTAACATTCTCTCATCATCTTTTAGAATAAAATTATATAGAAGTTTTTCTGCTGAACTCAGATTTATGGCAAAAGAATGTTTTAAGTATCTGGTAAATCAGTGTCTTCGAAACAATAGGTAATAAAAGCTACTAAATTCTAAACACAATTACATCTTTTAGAATAAAATTATATAGAAGTTTTTCTGCTGAACTCAGATTTATGGCAAAAGAACGTTTTAAGTATCTGGTAAATCAGTGTCTTCGAAACAATAGGTAATAAAAGCTACTAAATTCTTAACACAATTTGCTGGACCACTTAAGCAATTACTTGCTCAGCAACAATGAAAACATCCCTTGGTGAGATCTGGGCAGGTGAGCAGAATAGAGCTCCTTTGAGTCTATACCATCCATTCCTAATATTAATTAACACAGGACCTTACTACTGTCTGTGTCCTTGACATAATCGTTCACTGTTGGGAAAGGGGATCTAGTAACTCTTCACCTAGCTCAGACAGTTTTTTCCTTAAAATTAGCTATCTCAGAAAATACATTTTAAGAACCGTAATGAAAAATACATGGGAATCTTTAGCAGCTCTAACTCCAGATCCATGAATTTTCACTCTTTATAACCAGAGTCTAAATCTTTACTCACTCCAGACTGACATAATTGCTGTCGTCAGTTCTATAAAGAGATCTGAAATAACTGATTACACTGACAAAAATTCGTATGTCTTTTGCATCCTATAGTCCTTTTTTAAAGGATAGGGGTTAGCCAAAGAGAGTCTAGAGAAAATTATGGTTGCCAGAGTCCTAATGCTACTTCAGATCACATGCAGTTTGGACAAGAGAGAACAAGAATGAGAGAAAAAATGTTAAGAGGAATTCCTGGACAATGGAAGTTTGATGACAAGAGTCAATAAAAAGTGAGCATTAACTCACATGTAAGTCTAAATTTGTGACTCTGGGCTAATGTTTATATGTGAATCTGGCAGTACAGCTGGCCCTCTGTATCCCTGGGTTTTGCATCAATGGATTCAACCAACCACGGATCAATAATACATTTGGGGGAAAAAACTGATGTACTGAACATGTACAGGTTTTCCCTTATCATTCATCCCTAAACAATATAGTATAACAACTATTTACATAGCATTTGCATTGTATTAGGTATTATAAGTAATCTAGAGATGATTAAAAGTACAGAGAATATGTGTAGGTTATACGCATATACTATGCCATTATATATCGGAGACTTGAGCATCTGTGGATTTTAGTATTTTCAGAAGGTCCTGGAACCAATCCCCAAGGAATACTGAGGGATGACTGTATTTGGGGAATTAGTTCAAAATCCCTAAAGCAGAAGTTCTTAAGTTTTAGTGTTTATTAACCACCTCCCCCCCACACCCCGCCAAAAAAGAAAACCAAACCAAACCAGGAGAGCTTTTTAAAAATGAAGATGCCTAAATCCTACCCCTAGAAATCCATCTCTAATAGGCCCAGAGATGGACCCAGGAATCTGCTGATTTCTAATAAGTAATACCCCCAACTCCACACAAGCACACCATTATTATCAG
This sequence comes from Galeopterus variegatus, assembly GCF_000696425.1. Lineage (NCBI taxonomy): Eukaryota > Metazoa > Chordata > Mammalia > Dermoptera > Cynocephalidae > Galeopterus > Galeopterus variegatus. The sequence goes on from NW_007727012.1 coordinate 402,584, forward strand.
ATGATTCTGACTCAGTTAATCTAAAATTCACTTTTTCAGAAATACTACCCCTAAGAATGTTTTTACATCAAATTATTTTAATTTAAAAATCTCACTCATGTTTCATAACTATATATTTCCATTTCTTTGAAATCCGGCCTAGTATAGTTGGAATCAGATAAACCTGGGTTAGAATATAGCACCAAAACATATTCACTGGTTAATCTTTGGCAGATTTCTCATCTCTCATTCTTAGACTGGCAAATATTTTTAAAAGTTGAACAATACCAAGTGTTGATAAAGAATGTGGAACGATGCAAACTCTCTTACACTGCGGGAGAGTTTCAACTGAATACACCCACTTTGGAAAACAATTTAACATTACTTTGTAAAGTTGAATACATGCATACCTTACAACTCAGCAATTTCCATCCTAGCAATATGTCCTAGAGAAATTCTTGAAATAATATGAAAATATCTAGTAGAGTACTTAGCATATAGTATGTGCTCAATAAATAGTATTTATTAATAATTTTTATGTTTTACTGTTTTATTACAGTACTATTATAAATAGTCCACCAATGATCACCAATCTTAAAATGAGAAAAATAGATAAATGCACAACTCACTGCAGGATGTTTAAAGTAATGTAGCTACATTATTAAAATTCGTGCATGGACCCCCTATATTCCTGCCAAACCTAAAATGAATTCTCCACCTCAATGTACTCTCATTGCTATTCAGGTAGTAACAGTGCAAACAATAGGTCAATAAACATTTTCTCTGTACATGAGCATAAAAGGGAAAAGATAATAATGTTTCTAATAAGTAATGAACTGATTATAAAATGAATAAATACATTCTAATGAGACTCACTTCATTATAAGTGTTTTTAAGCACTGTAGATTTTAGAAAAAAAGCACACTGCTAATCTTGCCACTTTTTTTCCCCTAAAACTAACAACATGATATATAACATAATGGTAGCAAGCAATGTAGTTAAATGCAGTACTGCTTAGTTCTTATTATAAAAAGGTAGAGAGGATATTTCTTCTCCAAATTATTCAAGCAAGGATTTTCTTAAAGAATAGTTCATTGTATGCTATTTATTATGGACCCTAAGGTGAGTAAAATTAATATAATGCCTTCCCTATTAAAATATTTGACTTTCTATTAAAAGAGATACATGCTAGAAATTTAACTCATTACCATGTAAGAGAACTGTGGGGGTATGGTGGGGTGCGGCCAGAAACTTACTCAGATTTTACAATTTTTCAGAGCTTTATTACATAGAATGTTATAAAAGATTCTGTCATGTACCAATACTTTAATTATTGGGTCTCTTACAAGACCTGAAAATTAAACTAATGGCATTTGAATTTTTTAAAAAATTAAGGAATATATCACATATACTAAAGTATAAAAAAAAGCACTACTTAATGAATAATAAAATGAATATCCTATACTCACCACCCAGCTTAAGAAATAGAACTTTACCAGTACGTTAAAAGCTGCATGTCCACTTCCAAACTGCATTCCCTCCCATTCCTTCCTCCAGAGGTGACCAGTACCAGAAAATGTCAAATTGTTTTCCAAAGTGGCTGGATTAATTTATCCTCCCTAAGAATTTTGTGTACTCCTTCCCTTCACTTTTTCAAATATATTACCAACTATGTATGCATCTCTAAAGAATATATTGCTGATGAATAGATTTTAAAAATGTGATGTGTATACACACACACACACACACACACACACAATATTACTCAGCCTTAAAAAGGAATGAAATTCTGACACATGCTACATCATAATTAAACCTTGAAGGCATTATGCTAAGTGAAATCAGCCAAACACAAAAGTACAAATATTGTATGATTCTACTTATATGAGGAATAGGCAAATTTATAGAGACAGAAGGTAGAATAGAGGTTACCAGGTGTTAGGGGAGGCAAGAATGAGGAGCTATTGTTTAATGGAGTTTCTAATTGGATTAATGAAAAAGTTCTGGAAACAAGACAGTGGTGATGATTACACAACATTGTGAATGCTCTTAATGCCACTGAATTGTGCACTTAAAAACGTTTAAGATAGAAATTTTTATGTTATATATATTGTGATATATATATTTTACCACAATAAAAAAGTGAAAAAAAAGAATGACTATTGCCTGGTTTTGCATGTTTTTAAACTTTATGTAATAAAATAACATTAGCATCTTGTAACTTGTTTCTTATGTTGAACATCATGTTTTTTATATTCATCTGTGCTGATATGTACAGCTGTGATTCATTAAATTCCATTACTTATAATATTCCATTACATGAAATTCCACAATTTAAATGTTGATGGACATGTGGGTTATTTGCAGGGTTTTTTTTTATTTATTTGGAATGATTAACAAAACTGCTATAAATATTTCTACACCTATATCTTGGCATACATGTGCAATAATAAATATAAGACATATTTCTAGGATGAGAATAGCTAGGTCTTAGGCTATGTACATGTTCAACTATACCAGAAAATGTCAGACTGTTTTCCAAAGTGGCTGTATTAATTTATACTCCCTAAGAGTTTCCAGTTTTCCACATTCTTACCAATGCTCAGTGTTTTTGATCAATCTGAGATTATTAAATACTATCTCATTAAGGTCTTAATTGCACTTCCCTAACGACAGATTATTCTTTCATAGTTTATTGGCCATGTGTTTCCTCCTCTAAAATCTTTTGTACGTTTTTTCCACTGTGCTGTTTACTTTTTGATTATCGGCTCATATTAATTATAGATATGTGTTCTAGTACTAAATCCATTGTCACTTATATGTGTTGCAAATATCTTCTTCCAGTTTTTGGCTTGTATTTTCTTTCTCTATAGAATCTTTTAAATGAACCCAATTACTTAGTTTTAAGGTAAATTCAACTGTTTCCTATATGGTTTGTACTTTTACATTTTGAGAAAATCTTCCTAACCCTGAGGTCATAAGACTACTCTCCCATACTGCCTTCAAAACCTTAGCTTTTCACTGGGCCGGCCCGGTGGCGCATTCAGTAGAGTGTGGCGCTTGGGAGCGTGGCGGCGCTCCTACCGAGGGTTCAGATCCCATATAGAGACCGGTCCGCTCACTGGTTGAGCACGGTGCGGGCGCGACACCTAGGGTTGCGATCCCGTTGCCCGTCGCAGTACGGGAGCGACACCGAGGGTTGCGATCCCATTACCGGTCACGAAAAAAGACAAAAAGGGGAAAAAAAAAAAAAACCCTCTGTTTTTCACATTTAAGAGTCAATTCCCCAGAGTAAAAGCCAAAGCCCTTAGTAGGATCAACAGGCCACATCTGTTTAGGCTTCCCTGACTTTGCTCTCTGACCTTATCACCTATGCTATTTTTCCCTCTTATTTTTTCTGTTCCCACTCTCCAATACTCTCCAGGTAAGCATCTCCCTTAGAGCTTTTACACTTGCTATTTCCCTTACCAGAAATGTTCTTCTCATAGATATTATATAGCTAGCTCTCCCACTTCTTTCAAGTCTTTTCTCAATAAACTCACGTTCCCAGAGAGGCTTTCTCTTAAAGCACTCTACCTAAAATTTCAAACACTCTCCCAAAAAACACATTTCATATTCCCCTCCTTTTTTTCCCTCCATAGCTTATACTATCAAACATGCAAATACTAAGTTCACGGAGGGCAGAAATTTTTGTCTGTTTTGTTTACCACTATATCCTAACTCAAGAAGCACAGCACATAGCCATTTTGCAATAAATATTTGTTGAGTGAATGAATGAACTGTAATTCTATGACTTATAATCAAATCAAACTTAAATTACCTTTACATCATTAGTTTCTTATATTCAAGATTTTTTTCACATTCCTTTAAGGTACCTCTCATAAACATGTACCTCTCATAAACAGAAGAAAAGGAGATGTAACGTTTCCTAAAAGCAGAGGAACATGTAATTTAGTAACAAGAACTATACAATCTATTTCCATTTGTGGAGCTGGGTAGAGGTTTCTTCAAGCTAGATAGGACACTAACAGGTAGAAGGGACCCTGCATGGAAGGAGGGAGGAAGGAGGCAAAACAGGAATTGTTTCATTTGGTTGATTGGGGGGGAAAGGGAGTTAAAGCAGTGAGCAGTAGTAATAACTCCTTGGAAACATGGCAAAAGCACTGTGTGGGGAACCCAGATGCCAAAGACATTATAGAATTAGGAGAGTTAGGAGAGAAGGGAGCTCTACCTGAAACTAGGAAAATCCATGACTCCATACACAAATTACTCTCCAATCAGAAGTCACAGACTTCTTCAGAGGCTTCTCTTCTTCCTTCTGACATTTAACCTCCTCCTATTTTAGCACTGTCTGATGTAAACAGCATACAGCCAGAAAAAAATTTAATCCCATATTATAATCACTGGCTTTTACTTGGAGAGTGTAGACCAACAGTTCTGAAGTGTTTTTGCCTCAAGACCATTTTACATGCTTTAATTGAGAAGTCCAAAGAGCTTTTGCTTATATGGACTGTATCTATCAATGTTTACTCTATTAAAATTTTAGAAAATATTTAATTCATTTAAAAATAAAATTAATATGTTAACATAACATTTTTATGAAGAATAAACAGTCATGTACCACATAATGGCATTTTGGTCAATGATGGACCGCATATACAATGGTGGTCCCATAAGATTATAACAGAGCTGAAAAATTCCTATCACCTAGTGATGTCATAGCCATCCTGACAGCATTACTCATGTAGGAGCAATAGGCTATACCATATAGCCTAGGTGTGTAGCAGGCTATACCATCTAGGCTTGTGTAAGTACACTTTATGATGTTTGCACACAACAAAATCACCTCACAACATTCTCAGAACGCATCTCCACTGTTAAGCGATACATTACTATACTTTCTATACAAAACAATTTAATGAGAAGACTGTATCTGCATTACATTTCTGTAAATCTCTTCCATGTCTTTGTCTCTCTAAAATCTCTTTAATATCTGGTTTAACATATTCCCATATTCAATCTGTGTGACATGTTATTTTGGTTAAAGTATATGAAGAAAATCAAGCCTCACACAGACATTGTTAGAAATGATAGAAGTATTTTAATAACCTTCTCAGATAATTTCAGGTCTTCGTCTTTGATATTATACTAAAACTTGACAAGTAGTAGTTTCTTAAATGTTAATAGTAATCCAGAAACTAAAAACATTATCAATGAACTTTTTAAACTCTGTTAAACTAAAATCCATTGCTCTATTATGCAAATTGAATGAATCTTTTACCCATGCATGATGTTGCAAACATCATACTTGTGTCATTCAGAAAACACTGATTCTCTCAATCATGTAGCTGTTGACACATTTCATTATGCAATACCAAAAAAATAAAATCACATTTGTGCATACTACCACATATTCCATCAGAAAAATCTTTAAGCATTGAGAAACTATCAAGCTCAAAGTGGTGGGTACAATTTTTTCAAAATTCTAATTCTCAATTGGAAGCCTGAATTTTACCATTGACAACACATAATTTCAGTTGTTTGTCTTTAAATAGCAGGCTCATTTTCTTCAGTTTCAAGAAAATGTTGCCAAATACCCAAGGGTGAACAACCACAGTTTGCCTGTCAGTCATTTTTTTCAAGTAAAAAGGGTGATTCAGGGGGAAAAACTGGCTACTTTAGTTTACAATTTAAATAATCCCACAAGTGCTTTTTCTTGAATAACTTTGTTCTTTGCAACACAGCATAAATGCTTTATGCATACTGCTTATTTTGTCACAGGACATATTAAAAAGACTAATATTCAAGTGTTGAGATTTAATAAAATTAATAATTTTACTACAACATCAAGAACTGTCTTAAATGAAACCTATGTGAGGGCTAGCTCCTGGTTATAAATTTTCAAAGGTGGTATCACCTCTACCCATTAATGCTAAGAATAAAAAAGGCAATTTTTTTTTATTGTTTATGCTGCAACTCTGAGGTCTTACCTTTATGCATCAAGGTATTAGATATTAGACCTTCTGCCTTGGGGGAATGGGAAGGTGCTAGACTTTTTCTGCATCTCTATGCAGAGGCAGAAGCAGTAAATCATAGTTCAGTAGAAACCCTCAGTGGGAAAGCTATGATGAGTACTTATCTTCCAGACTTACTGCTTTCAATTAATACTCTTGTTTTACTTCCTTTGATACTATCAGTGTCATTTCAGAACTGAGGATTTTGATAAACAACTATCACAACAAAGTTCACCTGTCTCACATTAACCTAAGTTCTTTAATTTAGTAAGACTTAGTGATTTATCAGGATTGAGATTTATTGTATTAGAATTCTCTAGATGTGGACCTGTGATCATCAATGCAACTATGCTATGTTCTTGTCTTCTCTGTTTAGATGCTATGCCTTAATATCACCATAAGCAAGTGATTAACCACTCAGGCAAAGCACACATACTTTTAGAGTCTCACAGTCTGATGCCTGATTCTGTTCATGTCCTTGTCCATCAGAACCCTTAAGTTGTCTCTGAGTACTACCGAATCAGGGCACCAAGAAATGAAATGACAGGCAACTAGAATTCTGAACAGCATGCTAAGAACATGTGACTAGATTAATGTTGGCATTAAAACTCTCAGTTATTAGAGCTTGCCCTCTATCTCACGATTATGTGAATTATTTCACAACATAAATCATACCCACTTATTAGTGTAAATATCCATTTTTGCTACTGACGCAAGAACCACAATCATCAAATAAGAAAATGTGGAGTTGAAAGAGACCTTAGAAGCTTCTTATTCCAGCCTGTTACCCCGATGCAAGAATACCTTATACCATACCTAACAGAGTGATAAAATGTTTCCTGGTACTTCTCATTCAAATTCAATCTAAAAACTTCCAAGACTTCACTCTTTCTGAAACAAAATAATTTGGTGCACTACAATATCAAGACCAACAATTTTGCTATATTTATTTTACAAATAGTTGTTGATAACCTATTGTGTGCCTGGCATTCTTTCATTTAACTGTGTTAACACTTTAAACTTTATTTTCAAATGACAAAAAGTCAGCCTGGAAGTCAAAGAGTTGTAACTTTTCTCAAAATTGTAACACTGGTCTTTCCAGCTGTCATAATCACCAAATCTCTCAGGCCATGCAGAAAAGATCTTTGGTTCATCAGCAGACCAAAATGGAATATTACGGAATTTAATTTGGAGTCCATGAAGCAATTAAATGCTAAAGCAGACATGCCACAGGAAACTCTCTCAACCACAAAGACTTAATTAGAAACCATATCAGCTAAAATAACAAACTTAGATGGTTGCAGGGAAGAGACTAAAATAGGAAGAATTGACATCAAAACTCTGTTTTGATATGTACTCATAAGCATCTATAAATATATTGATTTTAGAGTAAAATCTAACTTTCCTTAAAAAAAAAAAAAACTCAGCCTTCTCAGAGAGAAACTCCATGTCAGATATACATAAAACTTTATGTCAGATATACATAAAATACGACTTAAAGTGTTTAAGCCAAATGTCTAGATGGATTGTAGGTTGTCCAAATTGGGGGAAAAAAAAAATAAGTGACCCTAATGTCAAGTCTTCTACAAAGTTGCTAAAGGGCAGGTTATATCAACCCCTTCTCCTAGAACCCTAAAGAAAACAACAAAAAGTTTACTCATACTATTTTATGTAATTATTTAACCTTAAACAAGAAACTCAACTAGCAGATTTTTAAATTAGTTTCCATTAGATGTTCTAAGGAAATATAATCATATGTTAGTTTAAATAAGACCTGGTACCTAAAGATTATGCCTTCCATGGTCAGAACTTGAACGTATGTGCTGATCATGACTCCCAAATCTTCCTAACTACACAGAACCCGTTCCTGACTTCCAGATCTAAGGACGCTAGTGCCCACTGTTCATTTTCACTCCATCACAAACTCAACATAGCCAACCTGAACACATCTCCACCCCTTAAACTGTTTCTTCATTTAGTTTCTCCTCTCAGTGAACTGTGCCATCATCCATCAAGCCTCTCAATCCCAGGATTTACCAAACCAAGTTGGCTCTAACTGCTAAATTTCTACAAAATCTGGAGTTCTTTCCATCTCCACTGCCACTTCTTCCTAAATTCAAGCCTCATCATCTCTGAGCAGTACACTGCCAAAGCCTCTGGTCTTGCCTCCCTTTCTCTAGTCTCATATACAACTAGATTTCATATTCCATGATTCTATAAGGATGATCATCTTTACTTTCATGCTATACTATTTTTCTTATTAAATGAGATAATTCACCACAGAAAATTATAAATATACAGAGAAATACCAAAAAGAATTACTCAAAACTTTACCAACTAGCTGAAACCACCATTAATATATTTGACATATCTTCTCTTATTTTTTTAAAATAACTGACATTATTTACAAAATCTTATGTTTTTTAAATTTGAGAATATAACTTTGTAAACGTAAATTTTAGAAATTGCATATCATTATGTAATATGGTTACACCAGAAATTTACATAACAATTCCCTTTTATTGAACATGTAAGTCACTTCAAAACTCTCACTCTTAGACATGATGTTCATGTTCATCTTCATGTTCAAAGTATTTTTGGCATTTCTGACTTTTTCTTAGAACAGATTCTTAGAAGTGATATTTTTGTATAAAGTATTTGAACATTTTTAGGATTTTATAGATATCACTAAATTGTTGAAACTATACCAAGTTATAAACTTCAGTGTACAATGCTAGACTCATGCACCATAACCACAGCAGCCCTATTATGTATTTTTAATCTTTGCTAAATTGTTAAAAGAAAAATTCTATCTCACTGATTTGCTTTGTATTTCTTTGATAACTCATGACCTTGAATATATTTTCATGTTTATTATCCATCTGTATTCTCTCTTTTGTAAAACTGGTCATGCTCCTTATTCATTTATCTGTTTGGATCTCAGTCTCTCTCTTTTGAAAAAAGATTTCTAAAGTTATTTAATTAAGGAAAATATTAGCCTTTGTCTGCCACTTTTGTTGCTGATATATTATTTTCTTGCTTTGGACTTTTCTTTCATGATTTATAAACCTTGTTTTTTCTTATTACACAAGAAATGGGATTTCTGCTTTCTAGTTCAAATGTAAAGAACTTCAAAGTTGACACTGTCTTGATAAGTAAAAAGTTCAATAAACTGAATAAAATCAATAACGCTTCTGAGATCTATTAGAAAAATGAGGTCACAGGGCAAACCAATGCCCCCCAAATTAGAGAAATAGGCAGATACAGAGAATCACAATGAACTGGAGCAGAAAACTCCATTGGAACCACTGCTAGGGTAGGAAAACCTAAACTGTAATTGACGAAGTGCTCAAGGCTAGATGTGGAGAAATCTGAGATTTAAAAACTCAAAGGGGCCCTGTGTCCTAGTGGTCACCCATGTTTTATTCTCCAGGAGCTCAATCAGGTTCTCACAGTCACTATCAGAGAAAAACTCCTTGTGCTTCTAGCTGCAGAAGGGGAATACAAATCATTTTTATTTTTTATTTTATTTATTTATTTTTTTTAAAGATGACCGGTAAGGGGATCTTAACCCTTGGCTTGGTGTTGTCAGCACCACGCTCACCCAGTGAGCGAACCAGCCATCCCTATGTGGGATCCGAACCCGGGGCCTTGGTGTTATCAGCACCGCACTCTCCCGAGTGAGCCACAGGCCGGCCCTACAAATCATTTTTAAATACACAAGAGTACTCTATTCTTCTGAACAAGGAGGGGGCAGGCCAGTGGGTCAATTGGTTAGAGCGCAGCCTTGTAACACCAAGGTCAAGGGTTCACTCCTGGTACTAGCCAGCCACCAAAAATAAAAATTAACAAGGAGGTCTGCCTTGAAGAGAAACTTCTTAACCAGAGCCTAACCTGGTGAGGTTTTATCAAAGCCTAACTGACCTAGAGGAAGGAAAATGCCCAACTCCAGCCCACTCTAGCCACCCTGCCCCACCAAAGAAGGAATTTTTAAAAGTGAGAAACACTCGTAAAGTTCACAGTCCAGAGGCACAAGCTCACTAAAAGACTGAGACTTAATCATAGGACTACAAAATGGTTCCCCTATCCCACACCTTACCACATTACTCCAGGCCTATTTACAGCAATTCCTTTTACCCAGTACATTATGTTCAGCTATCAAGAAGAAATTACAAGGCATGCTAAAAGGCAAATAAAACAGTTTGAAGAGACAGAGCAGGCATGAGAACCGGACTCAGTTATAGAAGGAATGTTGAAATGATCAGACTGTGAATTTAAAACAACTATGATTAACATGCTATGGGCTCTAATGGATAAAGTAGACAGTATAAAAGACCAGATGGGTAATATAAGCAGAGAGATGGAAATTCTAAGAAAGAACCAACAAGAAATGCTAGAGATGAAAAACACTGTAATGCAAATGAAGAATGCTTTTGATGGGCTTAACAGTAGACCAGACATAGCTGAGGAAAGACTATCTGAGCTTGAGGATATCACAATAGAAACCTCCAAACCTAAATAGCAAAGAGAAGAAAATCAGAAAAATAAATAAATAACCAAGGACTGTGGGACAACTACAAAAGGTTTGGGGAAAACAAGGAAAGAAAGGAACAGAAAAAATATTCGAAACAATGATGACTGAGAATTTCCCCAAATTAATGTCAGAAACAAAACCACAGATCCAGGAAGCTCAAAGAAAACCCAACAGGACAAATCCCCCCAAATTTACATCTAAGCATATAATTCTCAAACTACAGAAAATCAAAGATAAAGGAAAAATTCTGAAATAAGCCAGAGGAAATAAACATCTTATCTATAAAGGAACAAAGGTAAGAATTACATTCTACTTCTCCTCAGAAACCACGCAAGCATGAAATATAAATGAAATATTTAAAATGCTGAGGGGGGGTGGGAAACAACCACCTAGAATTCTGTACCCTGTGAAATTATCCTTCAAAAGTGAAGGAGAAATAAAGACTTCCTTAGACAAACAAAAGTTGAAGGGATCTGTTGCCAGTAGACCTGACTTGCAAGAAATGTTAAAAGAATTTCCTTGAATAGAAAGAAAATAATACAGGTCAAAAACTCAAGCATCAGGAAGGAATAAACGAAGGTTTTTTCTCATTCTTAATTGTTCTAACAGATAACAGTTATTCAAAATAACAACAGCAACCATGTATTTGATTATGTATGCTTATGTGTGTATATATATGTTTATGTATGCTTATATATAAGTGAAATGATGACAGCTAGGATACAAGAAACAAGAAGGAGGAAAGAGGATTATCTTGCTATTAATGTTTAAAGTACTCAGAAGCAACATAGTGTTATTTGAAAATGCACTTGGATTAGTTGTAAATGCAAAATCTAGGGCAACCACTAAAAAAATTTTTTAAGAAATATTCACAGGAGTGTCTGTGGGAGAGAGCAGGAGTGCAGCAGGAGACTGGTGAGATCTCTGTGGAGCAAAAAAGCTCAGGAACAGCAGCACAGAGAGGAGGGAGATGCACATAGCCTCAGCCACCAAGTCTTCACCACTGGAATTGCTGCATGAAACACTTTTCCTTGCCAGGAAAAGGTACAAAGAGGGCCCACACAAGCCCCCATCCTCATCACAGAGGCCTGCAGTTCCTACTGTAGGAAGCTCCCTCAGCCCTTGCAAGCTAGGAGCCAAGTGCAGGAGCTGCCTAAAATATATGCACCGCATTGCTCTAGAACAGGAGCATACACTGTGCACTCCCCAACCCCTACCCTCATGACTCAAGGTGATGCAGTATGATACCATCTTGAAACCAGAGTCACTGCAGGAGCCACTCTGCCCTGGGGGCCAGCAGCTACTATGCTTCCTCACAGGAGAGGCTGTAGCACCCTGATCCCAGCATCTTAAGGCCTGAACCCAGGGGCGGCTGTGATTCCAATCTTGCATGTCTAGGAAGCCAATCTCAGCCTGGCTGAACTGATGCACCCCAACATCCCTGGCCAAAGATCAGACAGGCAGACAACCCCCACCAGTGGGCTAAGTTCTGTGGGCCCAAGCTCCCAACCCAGGAAAACAGCTCACGTCCCTTCGCTAATGAACATACCTCCAGGTCAGCAGAACTAAAGCACGTCTGCGCCCTCCTGGAAAAGCATCCAGGTGGTCTTACCCTCAACAATCTCACCTAGCGGCCTCACCAAGAGGGAGCCAGGACAGCCACTTCTTGGGCAGTGGGTGAGACTGCTAGTTGGGATTGCAGAGAGGGGGCTCTGCCCACTGCCAGAGAAGTGGCTAACAGAGGCTCCTCTCTGCAGCTCCATCTAGCAGTCTCACTCATTGCTCAAGAGGAAGCTGGCTGGGCTCCCTCTTTGCAGGCCTGCTTTATGGACTCGCCCATTAACAAGAAGTGGCTGGCAGGAACCCCTCACAGCAAGAGTGCTTCTCAACCTTGCCAACCACCAGAGAAGTAGCTAGCCAGATCTCCTCTCTACAGGCTTACCTAGTGGTCTCACTCACCACCTAAGAAGCAGCTCAGTAGCCCTGCCCTTGGCAAACCTGCTCCCAAAACTCCAAGGGGAGTATGACCTCACACCTGGCCCCAAGAAGTGACACAGGGGAGCTCCTCCCAGCAGACCCACACCCAGCTAGCCAAGCCAAAGGATGCCTACACCCCTGACTCAGAGCAACAGCCCAGCTGTCACATTACTGGGGGGCCTGCCCCTGAGTCTTTGAGCCATCACACCCACAAGCATCTGAGTGAGAAACAGCATGGCTGACATGCCCCTGGTGGACCTGGCCCCAGTCAGATAATCAGTTGTTGACTCTGACACTGGCAAACCAGTCAGAATGCCTGACACACCACATGCCCAACCCCCTAGCCTGAAAATCAAACTTACTTTCAGGAGTAAACCAGCTCCTGAAACAACTGACCCACAGTGAGCATGCACACACTGCCAACCTGAGAACTAACACAGCTCACCCCCAGCAAAGCTGTGCCACTGCCAACAAACTTCCCAAGCATGGGCTGCTGTGGCATATGCAGACATAACAAAAGTAGATTGCAGCTGAAGAAAGTACAGAGAGTCTACACTAACTACTGCACTTGTCAGAACAAGGCCATTGTACTTTACCCAGTCAACACCCAAGGACACATTTGGAGGTGAAAGTCTTTCCCACACAAGCTACAAAATTCAAAGAGGTGACTATTCCACCAGATGTATAGATACAATGCAGGGAAACAAGAAACATGAAAAACAAGAAACATGAAAAACAAGGAAACATGACACCACCGAAAAAACACAAAAATGCTCCAACAACTGATCCTAAGGAATCAGAAACTGCCAACTGGCCAGAAAAGAAATTCACTAGTCTTGAGAAAACTGAGATACAAGAGAATACAAATAATTCAATGAAATCAGAAAAACAATTCATAATCTGAATGAGAAATTTAACAAAGAGATAGATATTTTTTAAAAAATCAAACAGATATCTTGGAATTGAAGACTTCATTGAATGAAATTAAAAATACATCTGAGAGTCTAAGTAATAGACTACATTATTCAGAAGAAAGAATTTCTGATCTTGAAGACAGCTGTTTTGAAATAACCCAGGAAGACAAAAGAAAAAGGAATAAAATTTTAAAAATGAACAAAGCCTACAAGATTTATGGGACACAAGTGAACAAATATCCAAATTATTCCAGAAGGAGAAGAAAACAAAAAGCACCGAAAATATATTCAATGAAATAATAGCTAAAAACTTCCCCAGTCTTGGGAAAGATACAAACATCCAAATCCAGGAAGCTCAAAGATCCCCATATAGATTCAACTGAAAAGGTCCTCTCCAAGACACATTATAGTCAAACTGTCAAAAGTTAAACACAAAGAGAGAATTCTAAACACAGGAAGAGAAAAGCATCAAGTCACTTAAAAGGGAATCTCCATCAGACTACAGCAGACTTCTCAGCAGAAATCATACAGACCAGAAGAGAATGGGATAACATATTCAAAGTACTGAAAGAAAAAAACTGCCAGCCAAGAATATTATACCCAGCAAAGCTATCCTTCAGAAATGAAGGAGAAATAAATCCTCAGAAAGCAAACCTTAAGAGAATTCAACACCATCAGTCTAGACTTATAGAAATGTTTAGGGGAGTCCTACATATAGAATAGAAAGAACAATAACAACCATCATGAAAACACCCAAAAATATAAAACTTACCGGTAGAATAGATACACAAATTAGGAAGAGAAAGAAATCAAACCTTATCAATACAGAAAACCACCAAACACAAGGATAAATGATGAGAGGGAAAAAAAAAGAACAAAGGATACATAAAACAATCAGAGAACAATCAACAAAATGACAAAACTAAGACCTCACATATCAATAATAACTTTAAATGTAAATGGATTAAATGCTTCAATTAAAAGACATAGACTGGCTGAATGGATAAAAAAAAAAATGACCCAAATGCTGCATGCAAGAAACATACCCTTCATACAAAGACACACACAGACTGAGAGTAAAGGGATGGAAAAAGATATTCTATGCAAATAGAAAACAAAAGTGAATGGGAGTAGCTATATACTTATATCAGATAAAACAGACTTTAAATCAAAATCTGTACTAAGGGATGAGGAAGAATATTATGTAATAATAAAGAGAACAATACAATAAGAGGACATAACAATTATATGTGCACCCTATACCAGAGCACCAAGAAATATACAGCAAATATTATCAGATCTGAAAGGAGAAAGAGATGCCAATACAATAATAATTGGGGACTTTATCATCCCACTTTCAGCACTGGACAGATCTCTGAGACAAAAAAATCAAAGAAATATTGGATTTAAATGGCTCCAGAAACCAGATGGACCTAACAAGAATTTATAGAACATTTCATCCAGCAGCTGCAGAATTCACATTCTTTTCAACAGCACATGGAATATTCTCCAGGAGAGACCACATGCTGGGCCACAAAACTACTCTAAACCTGTTTGGTTTAAACCTGTTTGGTTCAAAAAAATTGAAATCATATCAATTATTTTTTCTGATTATCATGGAATACAACTAGAAATCAATAACAAGAAGAACTTCTGAAACTACACAAATACATGGAAATTAAACAACATGCTCCTGAATGACCAATGGGTCAACAAAGAGATTGAGAAGGAAATCAAAAAATTTCTTGAAACAAATGAGAACAGAAACACAACATATCAAAACCTATGGGATATGGCCAATGTAGCATTATGAGGAAAGTTTATAGCAATAAACACCTACTTCAAAGAAATAGAAAGATTTCAAATAAACAACCTAATAATGAACCTCAAGGAACTAAAAAAAGCAAGAACAAACCAAACCCAAAATAAGTAGAAGAAAAGAAATAATAAAAATCAGAGCAGAGATAAATGAAATTGAGATTAACAATACAATACAAAACGAACCAAACTAAAAGTTGGTTTTTTGAAAAAATAAAAACAGAAACAAACCTGTAGCCAGACTAACCAAGAAAAAGAGAAAAGATGCAAATAAATAAAATCAGAAATGCAAAAGGAGACATTACAACTGGTCAATGGAAACGAAACGTAGAGAAATAGGATGAATAAGATGTAGTGTTCTATAGCAATATAGGAAGACTATAGTCAACAACAAATTACTGCATAACTTCAAGTAGCTAGTTGAGAAGATGTTGAATGTTCCCAAGAGGTGACAAATGTTTGAGGTGATGGATATGCTAAATATCCTGATATAATCATTGCACACTGTATGACTGTACCCAAATATCATATTGTACTCCATAAATATACACAATTATCACAGGTCTATTAAGAAAAAATAAATCAAAAAGAAGAATTTCAGAGACAGAAGTAGATTAGAGGTTACCAGAAATGGGGAGGACCAGATGGACCTAACAGAAATTTTTGCTTAATGCCTACAGAGTTTATGTTTAGGATGACAAAAAAGTTTTGAAAAGACAGAGGTAGTAGTTCCACAGCATTGCGAATGTAATTAATTCCATGCAATTATATGTTTAAAAATGCTTAAAATGGCCATCTTTATGTTATATATGTTTTACCACAATTAAAAAAATGGAAGAAACAAAAACTTTTAAAGATTAACTGATAAACTAAGAAAGGAAATAAAATGGAATCATATAAAATAATTAAAATCACAAAAGGCAGAAAAAGGGTGGAAGACAAAAATAGGAACAAAGAACAAGGACAATAAGTAGACAACAGTAATTAAAAGTGTTTAACTCTTTACACTTATCCTTAATTATTTCATTAAGACAAATTTCTGTTGGTTGAATAACTGGATAAAAGACATGAACATCTTTTAAAATTTTTATGACTACCATTTGTCCTCTAGAAGTTATACCAATTCATACTCCCATCAATAGATGAACCTTGGCCAACAATGAGTCTTAATGTGATTTTTAAATATATATTAAGTTTATATTTATGTTGAAAAATCTGTGTATATTTTCCTCTGATTTCTTCCTCCCTACTTTAGAAAAGTCTTTATCTAATGATTTAAAAAATATTCACGTCTATCCTTTTTTAGTTTTCATTATTTGATTTTCTTTAATAAACTTTCTTTTTTTTTTTGTCTTTTGTCTTTTTTCCGTGTCCAGCAACGGATCGCAACCCTCAGTGTTGCCCCCGTACCGGACCGGGGACCGGCAACGGGATTGCAAGCCTCGGTGTTGCTCCCGTGCCTCGCTCAGCCAGCGAGTGGGAACCGGTCTGTATGTGGGATCCGAACCCTCGGGCGGGAGCGCCGCCGCACTTCCCAAGCGGCGCACTATCCAGTGCGCCACCGGGCCGGCCCTTTTAATAAACTTTCTGATCCACTCGGAATTCCTTTTACAGTGAGGTGATGAGCTAATTTCTTCCCAAATACAGTAGCACTCCTTTTCCGTGGACCTCCAGTGGATGCCTGAAACCGCACATAGTACTGAACCCTACTGCCTTTAATCAGAACACATTTCTGTTCACCCACAAATTTCATGCTTTTTCCATCTTAATTAAGCACTGATCATGCACAGTGGCTGTAACTTTCAGAGTTTGAAGAGAAAGTATTTTTCCTTTATCGTATAACTTCGTATAATGTATGCTATACGAAGTTATTACGAGCGGGAACCGGTCTGTATGTGGGATCCGAACCCTCGGGCGGGAGCGCCGCCGCACTTCCCAAGCGGCGCACTATCCAGTGCGCCACCGGGCCGGCCCTTTTAATAAACTTTCTGATCCACTCGGAATTCCTTTTACAGTGAGGTGATGAGCTAATTTCTTCCCAAATACAGTAGCACTCCTTTTCCGTGGACCTCCAGTGGATGCCTGAAACCGCACATAGTACTGAACCCTACTGCCTTTAATCAGAACACATTTCTGTTCACCCACAAATTTCATGCTTTTTCCATCTTAATTAAGCACTGATCATGCACAGTGGCTGTAACTTTCAGAGTTTGAAGTTTTGCAGTTTGGAGTTCAACAGCAACAGTAGCATGAATTTTTCTTTCGTTACAATTTCACAGATGGAAGATTCGTTCTTACCATAGATCTTAGTGACTTCAGCATACAATTTTCTTCCTTACTTATGTTGTTGAGAACTTTCACTTTTTTACCTAAAAGAAAGCACTTCACAGCTTCTCCCTGGCATATCTGAATTACCAGCATCACTACCCTTGCAATTTGGGGCCATTATTAAATAAAATAAAGGTTATTTGAAACAAGCACTGTGATAGTGCGACAGTTACTCTGATAACCGGGATGACTAGTAAATGACGAATATGTGGGTAGCATAGACAGCTTGTATAAGCTGGACGAAGGGATGATTCACGTGAGACAGAACAGAAGGGCGCAAGATTTCATCTTGCTACTCAGAATGGTACATAATTTAAAACGTATAAGTTTCTTATTTCTGGAATTTTCTAGTTAATATTTTTGGACCATAGTTGACCACAGGTAACTGGAACAGCAGAAAGCAAAACTGCAGATAAGCAGGGGACTACAGTAGTTCCAGTACCATTTACTAAACAATCTCCTCCCATATAATGATTTGAGAAGTGTGGGAACCGTTTATACAAGTATTTCATGCTTATAATTTGTCAAGGTTTTTTCTCTCCTTCCAAGATTAAGTTAAAACTCTTTAACATAACAAAGCTCTTTGGGATAATCTACATGACAAAAATCAACTATCCCTTCCCCCAAATGCATCCCATGCTCTGATAAAACTGTGTCAAAGTGTTCAACTTTTCTGCGGTTACTTACGTTTATAACTGAGGACAGAAGACCTTCCTAAATAAGGCACAAAACTATGTGCCAGGAATTATTGTAAGTGCTTTACTGTAATATCATTTTTGTTCTTCACTACAATCTGAGGAGGTAGATACCGTTATTACCCCATTTTAAAGACAGAAAACCAACGCACAATAAAAGTAAGTTGCCCAAGGTTACACAGCTAGGAAGCAGAGGAGCTGAAATTTGAACAAAGGCAACCTGGCTCTGCAATTTCTACATTTACCTATTACACTGTATTGCATAAAAGAAAAGACACAAATTTGAATGTACAAATACTAAAAGCTTATTGTGTGGTGAAAGACACTATGAGTTCTTGCAATGCTGAAAAAATGACAGGTAGGGAGAAAATGTTTGCAAGATATATAACAAGCAATATACAGAAAACAAAGATCTACAAATGAATAAGAGAAATGTAATCACTTCAATTGAAAATTAACAATGGGTATGCATGGGCATATCACAGAAAAATAGAAGTGGCCAATAAGCATACAACCAGAGGCTCGACATCACTAATTATCAGAGAAAAGCAAATTATAATGATAATGGAACAGCATTTTCACCTATTAGTGACAAAAATTAAAAAGTTTGATAATATCCAGCGTCGGTGAAAATATGGAAAACAGGCATTTCAATCACTCTTGGTGGGAATATAAACAGTTACAGTCTATTATGAGTATAATTTTTAGAATTAAAATTATCAAAAAATAAATGTTCCTATTGACTGAACAGTTCTATTTCTGGGAATCTATCCCAGAATCTAGTAATCTATCATGCATGTGTGCATAAATTCATAATGCAGTGCTATTCATAACACCTTCAAGTAAACTGGAAACAATCTTAACATCCATCAGCAGAAGAATGGTTAAATCATTATGGTACATCCATCTGTACTATGGAAAATTGTGTAGCAATTGCACACTGTAAAGTGAGAAATGCAAATCACAAAACAACATGTAAAGAATGGTCCCATTTAAGAACAAAACAGAAACCATATATGTTATTTCATGAAAAATGTCAGGAAGAAATGAGGTGGGGAGGAGAACTTTCATTTTTTTACGTTCTACATTTATTGCTTGCATCTTTTACAATAATCATCTATTCATATTAATATCATCTTATTTAATTCTAATGTAATTTTCTAAAAACTATGTGTGTATGGGGATAGGGGAGCAACAGACATTAAGGAGAGAGGAAGAAAAAGCCCTTAAGCTAAGGCAGGGTCCCTCAGTCATGGCTCTGCTGGCATTTTCGACCAAATAATCTTTTGTTGTGGGTGACTTTTTACGCATCTCTGGCCCCTATCCATTAGATGCCAGTAGCACACCCTGCCCCTCTTCCAGAAAGTTATGACAACCAAAAATATCTCTAGACATTGCCAAATGTTCCCTAGTGGGGACAAAAATGCCTCGTGTCACACACCCCACTCACCACTACACTGACTGGGAACCACTGGGTTTAAAGTATTAAATATTCTGAGAAGCCCTCCCTAGTTCCTTAGCAAGAGTTAGAATTCCCTGCATCTGACCCCATATGGTATAAATCATTAGTTCTGTTTCCTTGTTTGTTTCTACCAGACTGTGAGCCTCTTCTAGGCAGATATTTAGTCTGGTTAATTAGTTATCTCTTGGGCTGTGTTCCTCAAAATGAACACCTGCATCAGCAGCATCTGGGATATCTATTAAAAGGCAGAGAGTCCTGGATCTCACTTTAGATTTAACAAGCTCCCAAGATGATTCTAATGCATGCTAAAGTGGAGTAGTACAATTCTTAGCACACAGCAGGTGTTTAATAATTGTTGAATGAATGCATGCATTTTATTCTAGAAAGATAATGAGTGAAACTGGTCACCAGTTAAGAAATAGGAGTAGACAACTAACCAATTTGTTTGTGAAATCCAAATACGTAAGCTCTATGAGATAAAAAAAAAAAAAGGCTATAAATAACAAAATTTAGTTTAAGCAAATTATGCCACTTAACAACAGACATGTAAACATGATTCTAAGTATTAGTAATAAATGTACTAAGAGTTAGGGCTGGCCAGTTAGCTCAGCTGGTTAGAGCACAGTGTTGGTAACACCAAGGTCAAAGGTTTGGATCTCCATATCAGCCAGCCACCTCCCACCCCCCAAAAAATTACAGAGTTGTATGAAAAAAAATTAAAAGCCAGATCTAGCCCTTCAATTCTTTGATAAAGAAAAGAGGATCAGCAAATAAATGAGCTGATTACATGTATTTTTAACTTAGTTGATCAAATGTATTTTGGAACAAATTTAACCACATAACCAGGCATTATAATAATATTTCCACCATTTCAAATATTTGACAACACTCCTATTATCACATCTAATATATTTACAACACTTTGGTATAGACAGTGCAACTGGTATGAATGTGTCAGTTAGTTAAACTTCAACTCCAGAGGCATTCAGTTGTCCTAACTGAGGAGCCATGTGGAAGAAGCACTGTCCAAGGCAGCTACACTGCACGAGCTCTTCTTTATCCATAGCATGATCAACAGTTGAGACATTGGTAATTAGCATAGTGAATTTCAGAAGTGGGAGTTTATTGGTAAAATAAATAGCTTATTGGTTAAGAAGACAAATGTTAGAAATGAGCTTTCATTGCTAAAAGTGAATAAGATGAAATATTTTATGGTTATTCTCCATCTTTTAATAAACAAGTATAAAACTCCAACAAGGTCTATAGACTTTACTCTGAGAGACAGTGCTCATAGTTAATTTCTAAACGGTCCTGTAGGGCCGAGCCCATGGCGCACTCGAGAGAGTGCAGTGCTGGGAGCACAGCAGCGCTCCCGTCACGGGTTCAGATCCTATATAGGGATGGCCGGTGCGATGCGCTCACTGGCTGAGCGCGGTGCGGCTGGTCACAAAAAGGACAAATAAATAAATAAACAGTCCTGTATCTAGTCACTGGTTTGAGAGCATTTATTACTGTCTGATAACTAGTCCCATATCTAGTCATTGATTTGAGAGCATTTATGGCTTTGAGTTGACTCAAAGGGTAACTGACTCTTGCCATGTGAATGCTGTGTATCTGATCTAGTTCTACTGAACCTTTCATGTAAGGTGATAGTTGGAATGCCTAAAATGAAAAAGAGATTGAAGTAGACTTTACAGAACAAGTTGTAATAGATTGTTTTGTATCTGTATGCTAATGATGCTTATTTAAAAAATATCTGTATGTGGTAAAATGTGTTTGGTTTTGTTTTTTTTTATAATCTGGTAGTAAGGTTACAGAGAAACACCTTTAAGTGTCAGTGGCAACCACTGTCTGCCAAAAACAAAACAAAACTATTCTATTGTTAACAAACAAAAAAAAACCCCTAAGATAGTGATCAGCTTAGTCTGTGTCACTTCACAACAACCAGATCCATATTCCGCCACCCCCAGTAATACAGTTTTATACAGCTTCTGAACAATTGCCAAATATAAAACACAGTCTGATGATCTTTAGGCTATCTTAAGCAGCAAATCTTAGGATATAATCCTGAATTTTTATATCCTGTGCAGCTAAAAACCACTACCCTCTCTCCATTTAAAAAAAAAAAAAAATTCTGATATTAACATTCTTTAAAGAATCACTATAGATTTGGTGTTACAAACAGCATAAAAGAAAGGAGGAGGAAAACTGGGTTATCTACTACAACAGACATACTATATCATTTTAAATCATGAGGTAGATGAGATTTTTCAAGGACACCAGAATACAAGAGTACAAGTATCACATATATGGCTTCAAAATTCAAGCATCATCACTGCCATCACTACAAAAAGGACAAGGTACATTCAGTTTGTACAAAGAAGTAGAGAAGACATGAAACACCCAATATGGGCTGTTCATAAGTGCCATAAAAACTATTGAATTCTTGAGTTTTCCTAAGTTACATACAGATAGTACCTTTTCACCTTTATGTGATGAAACAGCACCTTTGCATTCTACCAAAAGAGTACTTTTAATGTGGTGGACAAAATGTTTGAATTTGGGCCAAGCCCTTGGCGCACTCGGGAGAGTGCGGCACTGGGAGCGCAGCAGCGCTCCCGCCGCGGGTTCGGATCCTATATAGGGATGACCGGTGCGCTCACAGTGCTCACTGGCTGAGCACGGTGCGGCCGGTCTCAAAAAGGACAAAAAATATATATATATATATATATATATATATGTTTGAATTTGAATGTGGTGGTTTCTAAAGGAGACACAGTGGCCATACAGAATGCTTCATTCTCCTCCTCTAGGTAGCTATTTTAGCAGCTTATATGACCAACTCCAAAAGTACCTGAAGATTATAGGTAAAACACCATTGTTGGAGTACATACTTCTTTTCTTGAACTTCCAGATTCTGGTGTCACACAACACAATTTTCACAAACGTTTACTTGTTTTGAACCAAGTGGAGTAGATGTTTTTTCTTTAAAAAGTTATTTCTTCCCAAAAGAATATGAAAGGTAAGGGTAAGGAGGTATTCAGGTCCTTATACTGTCATACTGGTACCCAAACTTCATAGCTTCCAGTATAATTAAATACTTGAATGAATATTTTTGCAGTGTTGAGCTTGCTTCAGGGCAATTAGTAGGATCTTCTTTCTTAAGATTAAAAAATAAAATCATATAGATAATTACCGTAGCTCTTTGTGATGTTCTACGTACAGCCTTGCCTAAGAGCAGGAACATAGGTGATTTTTGAAAGTAGTTTTCGGCTCCGGGGTAATAAAAATACTTTAAACTTGCTGAAGTTGAAAAGTCATAATTAACCATGAAAAGTTAAAACTGAACAGTCATAAACAGTTGTAGTATAATTCTCTAAAATGCAGTGCAAAAAAGAGGTAATATAAATATCAATTAATATGTTCAGCTACGCAGAGTGGGGTAGGAGAATGGGGGAAGGAGAGAAAGGCTGGGGATTAACTGGGTGGGGAACATGGGGAATAATCGCAATTTGTGGTAATGGGCATGCTGCTAGTATTGATCTGACCATTATATCTTGGGCACAAGTGGTGACAATCAGCTTTGTACCCCCTGAATATTCATAAACAATAAGAAAAAATATACATAATTAAAAATATTTTTTTTTCAGCTAAAAATTAGCAAATATTGTTAAAACTCATGATTCAACATTTCAAATTCTACCATTTCAAGTAAGTAATTTATCTGTTTATAGGAAACTTTTTCAATAAGCAATTATGGATAACATGGTTTGTATGGTATACCTACTACAGTTATTACACACAGAGTTCATTCCTTTAGAGTATTTAATATGAAAACTTGAAGACTGTATCTCATATACAGAAGACACTAGAGAGACGATGTAATAACATATTTCTCTGGACCTTCTCCCGTAGTGGAGATAGTTAAACATATATCACGAATTTCTATAACTCTAGCTGCTACTTAAGGCAAATGAAAAAGAATACAATTAACTATAATGACAATTTACCATGTGTCAGGCACTGTTACAAGCATATGTTAATGCACAACACTCCCATGAAACAGGCATGTTATTATCCTCATTTCACAGACAACTAAATTAACATATGAAGAGGTTCATCAACTTTCCCAGGATTACACAGCTAGGAAGTGTCCAGAGCCCACATTCAACCACCACAACCACTACACTAAAATGTCTCTGAGGAGGCAGACAACTGACTACATATAGCAGTCTGCAGAGAAAAACAAGAGTTGAGATTTTTACAGATTATTTATTTTTCTATGAAACAAAAATTACCTTTCAACTCCATTTCATCTTCTTCCCTATCTCCATATATTCCAGACACCACTTATAGAAAAAAATGATCTGTGTTTTCATATCATTTGATTAACTTAGAAAGTTAGCGACCATTTTTATCACTTGTTTAGTGACCTACTTTGAGATTTATTTAATCTGCATTAACATCTTTTTAAATAGGTAAGTCTGGTGCCATCGCCTCTGTTTACAGGTTAGGAAAGAAACTAGGCTTAGAAAATTTGAACTTGCTGTAAGTTTACCAAGACAAATCGCTTCTCAGCCTTTTGGCTAAGACCAACTGTAGTTTATCAAGACATATCTGTAAGAGTTTAAATCCTATTATCAGGTTCCACTACTGTTTTTATTTGCAGTTATTTATTTATTTATTTATTTTTCAGGTAGATGTAGGCCAAAAAGAGTTCATGTTAGGCAAAAGAGGTTTGCAAGTTTGCCTGTAAAGCAAAAGGGGTTGTGTTGAAGTAAAGTGAACTTGGCCCTTCACATACTACAGCAGCACACTTGGCTGGCATGTTTTTGTTTATTCATTAACAGTGGCAAAGGTAAGTACCCTAAAAGGTAGCGTCTTTAGAAACCAAAGCCTAACTAGACTTTTAACTGGAGAACATTATTTAGAAAGGGTTATTTCAGGTTAACTATTACGAAAATTGCAATTCAGTTCCTTTTGCTTTTATGCAATTATTACTATTCTATGGAAATAACATTCTGCCAATCAAATTGTGCCTGTGGGGCTGGGGTGTGTCTAGTGTGGCGCCCAGTACACTACTGGTGCTCAAATTATAATACAAGCAACAACAGCTACCACCAGGTTACTGCACGAAAAGTGATCTGACACAAAGCCATGCATAGCTAAGAGTCAGAAGAACTGTAAGCAGTATTTGAGCACTTCTTTTAAAAACAAACAGAAATTTGCATATGTGTTCATATATTAATAGTCAGAATATTTTCATTGCGTTGTAAAAAAAGAATGATTATTTAGTTAGGTTTTCCTAAATGCTTGTCTCTTTTTAAGAAGAGAATAAGATCCTTTCATGTGGCTACGAAGTTTCACAGGAGCTAGGAAAGATAAAACGGTGCACCTCTATTTATTAGGATTTTTAAGAGAGAGAAAGAAAGTGTGTGTGTGTTTCCAGAAAGGGGGCCCAGGAGGGAGGGAGAACTTAGAAGACAAAGGAAAAGATCTGCCTCTGTTCTCATAAATTAAAAAAAAGTCAGAAGTCATGGAAAGAGGTATTCAAGAAAGATAAAATTTAAACTTAATTTTAAACCCATAACAAACAACATGCAATTCTTAGGTATTATTTACAGGATTTTTGAGAGGATCCAGTAACACGAAATATGTGAAAGTGCTCTGTAAAAGGTATATACTAATTAAACTGCTTTGGAACTTTGAATAAACCAGGATTCATTTGATTAAAACTTTACCTTTAAAAGTCCTAAAAATGAAAATTATAAGTTTTATGTGGAGAAAAAAATAAGACATAGTAAAACTTTTACAGTGTACTTTTTATATACTCAAAAACCATTAACGTATATGGTTAAATGAAAAAAGGCACAAAACATCATTCTGCTCTTATTGTATAATAAAAGGTGACATGTGTATTTTTGGAGATAGACATAGAAAACCTAATACTAAGTTCCCTGAAGAAAGAGAGGGACAAGTTAGGGAGATAAAATTACTTTTGCTCTTTTGTATTCGTTTAAAAAAAAAACAACAACTTTGGCCATCTATTACTTTTTCAATTAAAAAATTAGTTGAATTTTTTAACTAACAATAAAATTTAAAAATGGGGAATGTTTTCATTTTCCTGTTTTACTACCAAAACCTTAGTAAAATTCAAGAATAATTTCAAGAAAAAATTCAAGTTTATAAAAAACTTCTAACATACTTTTCAAAAAGATATATGTTATCTAAGACATTGTTTTTTAAAAAATAAAACAGGGATTTAACTTTTTGTTGTTGTTATTTCCCCGAACCTCATCATCTTCCCCTTAGTATGGATACAGCTTTTCAGTTCATCGTAGTTGCATGGGTAGCTTCAGTGTTAGAATTCAAATTTCATGATCATTCACATGATTACTACCTATGTAATTTTAAAAATAACTTCAAATTTCTAAGACATAAAGTAGGTGTGCGCTTTAAAATTTCTTGAGGTAATTCATACTTTGCTATTTTAGAAGTAGTTCATTTATCTCATTTTAAGAGGAAAAAAATCCCTAAACATGAAAAATGTAGGAAGAAAAAATGTTCTATGGTCACAACATTTCAATAGCAAAAAAACATTTTTAATAGTTTGAGCAGTTCCTTATTGTTTAAAATGTGAATAATTTAACGATAGCCTAAAGACGGAAACATAGGAAATAAAACTTTTATTTCTTCATTTAAAATCAGGAATTATATTGATTCCTTTAGAAATTAGTACGATGCCACGAAAAATGTATTTTATAAATATTACCAGATAGAGGAAAAAAAGCAAGCTATCAATACATTGTATTATATATTCTGTAAAAGAGAAAAAACTCAATACGGAAATATACACTAAGCATGTTCGTTTTTGACTCTTGATTAGGCAGAATAACAGTAAATCCTACTGACTGTACTAAAAAGGGAGATGTCAGATCCCTCAGTTAGACTACCCAAAAAAAGTAAAGCATTTCAATCCTAGAATGTCTTTCCACCTACTGCTTTTATGACAATAAAAACAAAAACAAAAACCCCCAATTCAATGATAACCTAGTAGTCTTGATCTACAACCTAATATCCCTATTTAGAAGGAAGGAATTCTGATTTAACTAAAGTAGGACAATTGATTTTGTAGAGTAACAGAAGTTAACAAAGGTAATTTATAAAATGCTGAAAAGGAAGGTTTAGGCAGGGTCACACAGATTCAAGCATATTTCCAGACAGAGCCCCAAAAAAGCTACTTAAAATGGACTAAAGTCAGAACACAGATCTCTAGAAGTAATTGATGTATTCTAGTAAAAGAAAAGTCCTTAAATTAAATAACCAAACTCATTTTTATCCTGATTACCATTCTGAATTGGAATTATCTCCTAAGAAAAGACGGAGGATGCGGATAAATTATGTTGAAGAGGTTTGTTGGAAAAAGAGTAGAAAGTACCAGCTGAGCCATGCAGAATGGGCAGAAGGGTGAAAAAGACTAACATTACAGAATTTATTATTTTTCTTTACACTACTTTTAAGAGTCCTTTGAAAATAATCTTAAAATCTTAGAGCATAAAATCTTCAAGTCAAATTTATACCATGTCTGTGATTTCAGTTTTTTAAAATCAAAATTCTTATGCCAGGCTACTATCTTTAAGGGAAAGTTCAGAAATCTACTTTTTATCAAGGGCCATTGACTCACAGGGGAAAAATTAAAGCAAAACAAGAAGCAATTCCTTAGGGCTATCCAGACATTTTTGAAATGAATTTTGTATATTTTAGGAAAAATATAAAATTTCTCTAATCTGAATCCATAATTTATTCAAACTTTAATACCAAAAACAAAAACAAAAAAATAACCTGACTAGTAATAGATTTTAACAAGGAAAAATGGAAAGGAATCCAAGAACAGGTGTAGAGGTGAACACGGACTTGAGGGTGAGGCCAGTTTTGCAGCAGGAACAATGGTGGAACTGTAACTGATCCCCTGAGGAACCTTATGGAGAAGTGGCGTGAGGGAGTCAGCAGGGAATACCTACTTACATTTCTGAAACGCTCCCAGCCAAGAATGTGCAATCTGAATTGGAGATTCAATAAATGTTGCCTAAGGTTGATAAATCAACTTTACAAGCATAACATATAGTACTAGAACCATACAGGAAACCACCAAGAAGAACTAGAATCTAAAGCGCTTAAAAGAAGCTATCTCAATGGAGTGGAACAGAAGTAGAAAGGGAGGGTGAGGAGAACGTTGATTTTCATTAGATGTTCTTTCATACTATTTGATTTGTTACCATGTGCCTGCATTGATAAAAATAAAAACATAACTTTAAAGCTTTTAAACTAGAAGAGTCTGACCTCTGCTAAAAGTTCCTTTTTTTTTTTTTTTTTTTTGGCTAATTCCATCAAAAGGTTCTTGTCAAAAACAGATTTGATTTTTTTTCCCTGTGTATACACACATTAGTTACAGATGATTAACAAAGCATTCATTCTTCTATTTGCTTTGGCTGAGAAATGACTTGTGTTGTGTTAGTATTAAGGAAATATTTCACTTTATATGGAGAAGATATGAAGTGCTGCCTATTTAAATATACGTATGGTAAAAGAAAGGGTTTATACATGTTTTAGACTCACAATAAAAACATTTAAGTAGGCGGAAGTACAGAGTTCATTGCACTTAGAAACTAGGAAAATGGTACGTACCTTTTCTCTCTTTATCCAAAATAGGCTTTGTTAACTTATCTGTTTAGTATTTTAATTCTGTGCACTGATAAAAAGTTTATTTAAAGAAGATTTGATATTGAATACAGCATAAGCAATCATGATTATTTTATTTAATTTTTAAATATGTAGAGGCTTTTTTAAAAAAATTAATTTTTAGCCAAGTAAAAAGCAGTTATGTTGCAAAAGGAGTTCTCCAAGTTTAGGTTATCTGAAAATAAGTGCCCAAATTCAGCCTGACACATTAGTCTTTTAAACTGTCTTTACTTTTCACATGTACAATGTTTAAAAAACAATTTTCACTTGGAAGAAAAGTTTTCTTAATATGTGAACATATATAGAGTCAGTGAGAAATGTAAAATACTATTTATCCTATATTCTCATAATTTTTATAAAGTCACTTTTCTAAATTAAACTACTTTATCCAGCTAACAAAAAATACTAGTTACAGCAATTTAGTTTCTTGCAACATCTGTTTAAGAGCAAAGACAATCAAAACCAGTAATATGATTTAAACTATACTGTGACCGGATTTTGAGTAGATAGATTTTCACCAATCAGGTCCACCTACATAACGTGGAAGGAAGAAAAATAAAGGTATATAGGGGAAAAAATGATATGGATTATTTAGAAGCCAGAGACTAAAGAACAGAGAAGAAAGGTTGTATTTAAAGTCAGTTCTCAGATCTCCATTTTATTCCTAAATTGTGATTGATAGCAACTTATAAAGAATTGATGAGGGATGAAAATTAAAAGTGAGAGCAAGAATAAGAAATACCAGTGGCATACGATTAGGACAGTCTGGGACTTGTGTAAAAATTTATCATAGGCAAGACCTCAAATCCAGGGCTTAACCTCACAGACAGTTCGTTCCCATAAATATATTCCCTTTCCCCTCATTTTCCCTCCTTCCTAATACATATATTTGGCAACTACCATTTCTTTCAATCCAAGCTAAAACATATCCCTCTTATATTTTTCTCCCCATTGAAGAATAAAGAAACTGAGTCTCTTCTATTTCTCCTTTCTTTCTTTAGTAGATCATATGCAGCATAGAGTCATTATTTACAAAATAAGTATCAATGCCATTTTAGACTTATTCTTTTCAATCACCTGAAAGGTAATAAGACCTTTCTACCAAATTAAATTGAGCAATCTCAGGTGGTTCCCTTCAATTTTATTTCATTTTTACCACACACCCCCCAATCATCACTTTCATTTTATATGATCTACTTGTTGACATGTATGCATTGAAACCTACTTCTAAACTCAATCCTGAACCTAGTCACAAAAACTGTCCTTGAATCAGCAAGACCATTCCAAAAGCCTGAGTGAATGATGGGTTTTGTATAATAATCTGAAGACCTATAGATTTTCACTGGCTCAAGATATCACTGTAGTGAATTCCAAAGTGAGGGTCACTGCAGCGGAAATGGAGGTCCCCTCATACCTCCACCAGCAAAACAGTTCTGTAAGTGGCTGTGAGGAACTCGATCACTGTGGAAGTATTTATAAGAGTCTGAAAATGGCAAAGATATAATGCACATTTAAAACAAGAAACTTAATAATGCTAATTATGAACTTAATCTACTCTAAATGCAAACAAAGAATAGCAACCTAAACAAAGTACACAACATGCATGTGTTCAAAACAAAACAAAACAATGCTAAATTAAAACCAGTTAAATTATTAATGATAGAATTATGGATAATCTTCTGTTTTAGTATTTCTGTTTCAATAGTATTTCACATTTACTACTATTAAAATAGTAATTTTAATATCTACCAATGATAGTATTGTCATGTTGGTAGTGAATATACAAAAATTTTTTAAAGATACACTAAGTACCAATAAAAAATAAGTCTGAAGAAAAATTATACTTATCAATTTTATGTGCACACTATTCCCAGCACATCTGATTCACAGAATCTGTAACAACAGAGGTCTTCTTCAGGTACAAAACTAAGAACACTGTACACAGCAGGGCTTACATGTCTCACTCTAAGTTTACTGAGAAAGAAATCAACCGAATATCCAATTACCCAAATAACTGGATATTTATAAATGCATAACATCTTGCTGGGTATTGTGAGTCTACAAAAAACAAGATTATCACAAAAAATTTAATCAAATTAAAAGGAAATCCCCAAATGTATATAAAAGTGACAAATTCATTTTTCAAACACTCATTCGGGATCAACTATTTGTAAAGCGTTATTCTAAACAGAGTTGTATGCAGTTAGGTTTCTGTCACCCAAAAAATAAGCAAAAAAGATGAGATATTTTGGGAAGGAGAAAGAAATATGAACCATTTATCTTTCTGAACTGTAGGACCTTACTGGCTTAGAGGGGCAAATCTCATGTTAAGGTACAATCATTCTGTAACTCACATTACTGGTAATATGTACCCTATTCTTTTTTTTTTTTTTTTTAACTTTTTTTCCTTTTTGTCTTTTTTCGTGACTGGCAACGGATCGCAACCCTCAGTGTTGCGCC
>NW_007727012.1:433797-498605 GCF_000696425.1 Galeopterus variegatus
AAAATAAAAAGAAACGGGCCAGTCCGGTGGCGCACTGGATAGTGCGCCGCTTGGGAAGCGCGGCAGCGCTCCCGCCCGAGGGTTCGGATCCCACATACAGACCGGCTCCCGCTCACTGGCTGAGCGAGGTGCGGGAGCAACACCGAGGTTTGCAATCCCGTTGCCGGTCCCTGGTCCGGTACGGGGGCAACACTGAGGGTTGCGATCCGTTGCCGGACACGGAAAAAAAGACAGAAGACAAAAAAAAAATAAAAAGAAACGGGCCAGCCCGGTGGTGCACTGGATAGTGCGCCGCTTGGGAAGCGCGGCAGCGCTCCCGCCCGAGGGTTCGGATCCCACATACAGACCGGCTCCCGCTCACTGGCTGAGCGAGGTGCGGGAGCAACACCGAGGTTTGCAATCCCGTTGCCGGTCCCTGGTCCGGTACGGGGGCAACACTGAGGGTTGCGATCCGTTGCCGGACACGGAAAAAAAGACAAAAGACAAAAAAAAAATAAAAAGAAACAATTTACTTCCTATCATTAACCTGATACAAGTATTACCGAAATTCAATTTTCTTTCAAAGGTATGTTTTTTTAAAGAACATCCTATCAGCCACACATTATTTAAAAAACAAAATAGAACAAAAACCTTTGTGCTAGAAATTGTCCCAGAGCTATATTTTGACATTTTCACAACTTGACAAACCACTTTGTTTGCTTTCTTCGGCCAATACAAATCAAGCCAAGGAGGAGTTTCTTCATTTCTCTCATTCAATGTCACAAGACTACACTATATCAGGGTAAAGGTCAATCATCAATAATGCACGCCATTGCTATACTGTAAATATAAATGTTCACCTAGGCCTTATTTCAAAGACTGGCCCACTGGAACTTTTAAAGTGGAGCCTATAAAACTAGGAGAATATGGGAAGATGCAGTATGAAATACCTTTTCTCACCAAACTGTGTTCACTGACATCATGAAGCAAATTTTAAAAAGTACTTAGAAAACATATAAGCTTAGGTGATTAGCATCTGAAAGGGTGCTTTTTCACTAGTAACTTTAACAATCTCCCGTTTTTAAAATTTTGCAGGAGTGCTACCCTGCGGGCATCTATGAGAGCATCACGAGGTTTCAAATTTAGTGTGGGTGGTTGGATAGTTTTGTGTGTGCTGAAAGGCAGCAGGCTGTAATGCCATATTTGGCATTGGGTATGAGATTGCCAGTGCAGTGGGTTGGAAGATGTATGCATTGGCACTCTGTGTGGAACCAGGAAGCTTACTTAAAAGGTTACTGCAGTCTTGATTCTGGCAGCTGTCGTCTTTAAGTGATCAAGAAGAGTTAAGACTGAGATCCAGAGTCATACTTACAAATACCAGAAGTTGTGCATGTTTGAGGCACTGCCCATCCTTTATAACATTCAGTCCTCAGAAACAGAAAGCAAAGAGCAGTCCTTTGGGTGGGGGGAGATTACATAATTGAGAAAGTCACATTTTAAAATATTCAGCTAACTTAACTCTATCAATTTTCAGGGTGGCATTTAAATTAAAACATCAGCAGATGTAATTACATAAACAGATGAAGAAACTTTGTTATACTAAAGTGTGAATATCAAGTTAAGAGCCCCAAGGTCTTTGTCAACTATATATATATGTGTGTATATATATATATAGTTATACTAAAGTGTGAATATCAAGTTAAGAGCCCCAAGGTCTTTGTCAACTATATATATATATGTGTGTATATATATATATATATATATAGTCGTTTTTGTCATATATGTATATATGTTTTTGTCTTCCCAGTGTCCATTCTGAACCCTCTGTCTCCAGTAGCAATTTGGAATAGCTGCTCAGTCTCACAGAACATTCTTACTAGTGGCAGCAGCCAAAGGACTACTTCATTCTATCTGTTCTTGACAACTAGATGTTATAAAGGACAGGCAATATGCAGTACGTCAAGCATACACAATTCTAGTCTCCACTGGTGTGACTCTAGATCTCAGTCTTAACTCTTGATGATCATTTAAAGAAAACAGCTGCCAAAGTCAAGCCATTTTCACAGGATATATGCTTTTCAAAGTGACCCTTCCCACTTTCCCCACCACCACTAAATCAAATATTTTTCTCATCAGAGCTAAAACATAGCAATGAAGAATTATCCATACCCAAGTGAGTGGTGTTTTGCAGATCTATGCTACGGCATCTAATACACCTAATAGGGTCACAGCATGCCTTCAACATCTGCAATCAGTAATGAAGGTACTGAAATCGTATGATCCATTAGTTGTAGATTAAATATAGGTTTCTGTTAGAGAGAAAACCTGTTGGTGGGCCTTCAGAAATAGGTACAAAGAATTTCAAAACAAAGTAGAATAATTTCTTAGTAATAAAATAGAAAAGAATTGCTTTTCTTAATTAAAGGATGGCAAAAAGAAGCCTCTTACAAATAAGCATGATAAAGTTGAAAGGAACAGCATATAGTTAAACTGGAATTTCAAGCTTCCAGATTACAGAAACAGAGTTCTTTTAAGCTTCATGATTTCAAAGGAAAAAAAGAAAGTTAGATTTTTTTGTATGTAGGAAAAGCCCATAACACGATTACTTAATATTTTTAATTGTGAGAATTTGGTTTTAAAAAAGAAAACATCACAAATACATATTAATTATGAAAGCATTCCCTGGTGGGCAGAAGTTGGGTTATTTAAATAAGAAAAAATGCACAAATATCTGATATAATATTGGAATAGAAAACTCCACATAAACCCTAAAAAAAGAAAACACTATTTCATCAGCTAAAGCATTTTTAAGCAATGTCAGAAGAATACTACCAAATTATTCTATAATTATAAAAATATCCTTATCATGTGAAAGAAAACAATTCTAAGCCACTTAATTTAACAAGAGGCATTCTTTAAAAATCCTTTCTCCAGGCACTAAAACTAAACTGTCTCTAAAGGAAAGCAGAAAAGATTCCCCAAAAGCCCTCCATCTAAAATATGATTAGTATTTTGATGTAGAGAAACCACCCCACTCCATCCCCCCCAAATCACAATCTTAAAGAGTTGCTACTTAAATATTAGCCAGTGTTCTGTGAGCCATTTTATATTAAAATTGGATAGTTCTAAACATCACACATATAAAAAGTATTGTTTGACACAGTGCCATTTTGATGATAAATTGCAATCTATAGCTCAAATAATTCTACCCAGGGATTAACATTTCAGAGGCTGAGCCAGAGATTATGTGTGTGGATCTTGAATTTCATCATCGCTTTTTTGCACAATAGCTTATTCTTCCTTTTTTTCATCTATTCTCTCATGAAGGGTCAGGAAAGCTTAGCCTTGCTGTTGCATTCATTTCATCTCTACATTAACCAGATACCTTTCAGTCTTTAGTTCTTATGTGTTATTCCATTACAAATACTATACTGCACTGCGCTATGGCTAATGAGGTTTGTACCAAATCAAAGGGTGCCATCAAGTGGTTATAATACTCTAAACAGCATTACACTACATGACTATTCCAGATAGACTTTCTTCAATGTAGACAAACTGCATCACTCTTCTATGAAAGAGCACATTGTGGGGGGGCGGAGCTACCTATATTAATTTTTGCTCTTTATTTTCATCCTTTCTGGGATTGATTTTCTGCATATTTCATTTATAAAGTATGGTTTTAAAGCCACAGTTAGAATTAATATTTATGTCAGCAGATTATCAAATGATATTTATTAGGCACAATTCAAGCATGGCAGCACTACTGGGAACTAAACAAATTTATCAATCGAATTCATTCCTAGATCGATAGGAGCTTATTTCTGAAAATAAGCAATAATAGTGCACATACTTAAAGACAGTGTCTTGTCAGATCCATTTCCTATTACTAATGAAAAATTGCAAGGCTATGAAATAGAGCCAGTATTATTAGATCTGTTTCAGGCAAGTCTAACAAGGAACCTAGTAGTTAAAGTGAGAATATATTTTCAGATATTTCAAAAACTACCCTCCCCCCACCAAAAGATGACCGGTAAGGGGATCTTAACCCTTTAATTTGGTGTTGTCAGCACCACATTCTCCCAAGTGAGCTAACCAGCCATCCCTATACAGGGATCCGAACCCGTGACCTTGGTGTTATCAGCACCACACTCTCCCAAGTGAGCCATGGGCTGGCCCCAGAAAACTTTCAAAAGTCTACTCTACAAGTTACAAAGTTCATTTGGAATTCTGAAGATAGGAATCTAGAACTGCTCTTAGAAAACACAAGATAATATGCAATTCAAAATGGCCCACTCTGCACAGCTGACTAAATTGCTACTGCCTGGAACTGTCCTATACCAGGGAAACTTAACATAGAAGCTTAAAGCATCTCCATAACTACATACTTAATTCTGCTGCAGAGAAAGAAGAAAATTATCCAAGTTCAGAGATCAAAAAAATTAAATCATAAAAGCTAACTTGACCTTTAGAAGATTTAAACAGCAGTATCAATTCCAGGCAAACTCCAGGCAAAACTAAAGGTCTATATGATGACATTCATACAATATGTTCTACACAGCTGTTGTAGATTGCCTGTAGTATTTCCTGTCCCACATTTTCTTCTAGAGCCTTGCCACCCTCCATCAAGAGGCAGAGTCTAATTCTCCTTCCCCTTGAATCTGGGCAGGTTTGTGACTGGCTTACAGCTAACAGAAAGTGGGAAAGTAACACTATGTACCAAGGCTAGGTCAGAAAAGGTGATGCAACTTCTTCAGCTGACACAAAAGCAATCCAACTTCCCTGAAAGAAATCCAAACTAACCTACCCAGAGAGATGAAATGGGGAGGCCTTGAGACCACATCAAGTGAGAGAGTCCCTCTGCTGTGCTCTGGCCCTTCCTCCCCTTATGTTCTACCTCAACCACCTCAGACTAAATGAGAGACTCCAAGCCAGAATATCCTAGCAAAGCACTTCCCAAATTCCTGACACAGAAACTCAATAACAGAATCACAAGTGGCAGAAAATTATCAAGTTCCAGAGGATAGTCGGCAGAGTTCAACCTGCATTGCTTGTAACACTTGATTATATTGGAATGCAATGGACACAGTTAATGCCCAAGAAGCTGTATAGTACAGAACAGTAACAAGCAGAAAGGTCAGAAAATGAGATCGCCATCTCTGGCAGATGAGGAAAGGATGATGTGGTTTGGAAAGAAAGAAAGAAGTTAAATTCTTATGTTTCATTTTGGGCAAAGAGCCATGTGTCCTGGAAACAACTGAATTGGTGTTACAGTAGCTTACAGCATAGGGGGAAAGTTTAAAAATATTTTAGGACAATCCACATAAGAAATACTAGAAACCAATGTAAGAGAAAGTTGTATTAGAAAGATAAAAGAAAGGACGGAGCTGGGAGATATGTATTTTAATAAGAAAAATAAAATAAAATTTACTTAAAGGAATTTGACTTGGAAAAAAATCATTGATACATCTGCCTTTTAGATATCTTTTTTCCCCCACAACCCACCCCTACCAATTCTTCCCTTGTGTCCTCTATATTGCTTAAGAGCACAAGCATCCAAACATTCAAACTGGAAATCTGGAAATCATCCTAGGTACCCTGACCTACCTAGCCCTCCAACTAAACAGTTACTAAGAACTGATTCCACCACTTTCTAATATTCTCTTGACTCTCTCTTTCCTCTTCTCTATGCCCTCTAATACCACTGTCCTCATTCAGGCCCATGTCATCTACTACCTGAATAACTGAATTAATTGTCTATTTGATCTCCAACGCTTCGGTTTTACACACCTCAATTTATTCTCTATAGCAATATATTTTCAAATTGTGAACTATGACCCATTAGTGGATCACATATTCAATTTAACTGTTTGCAAAATCAATATAGTGGCTTGCAACCAGCAACCTACAACATCAAGATAGAACAGGAAATAGCAGAGTACATCCCACAATACTAGAAAGAGTAAGATGTATTTCATGAACTTTTTGTTTTAATTGTAGGTACATATGTGTACTAGATCATAATGTAAAATGTATTTCTTATAGCCACAGTCAAAAAAGTCTTAAAGCTAAACACTTATCTTTCAAAATACAAGTCTGATCATATTATCTCTCTGCTTAAAAGGTTTCCATGACTCCTAATAGCTTACTAGAATCATGAATCAGAATCCCACTAGGTCCAAAAAAATCTATATGTTTTAATAGACCAATAGGTGATTCTGATGGGCAGCCCAGCTGTGGAACCCACAGGCCTCTAGGACAAAGTTCAAATTCCTTGGTATGGGGATACAAGGCCATCCACAATCTGGTTTTTGCTCATCCTGATAGCTTCAACATGCTGCTCACCCCGCTTTGGGTATAGAGGTGTAGCAATTTTATCTCTGTGCCTTTACGAAGGCTGTTCCCTCTGTCCTTACCTCATTCTCCTATTCTCCTCACACAACTCTATCTGTTGTGTGAACTTTTAGACCATCCACTTGCCTCTTTTCTAGCATCATTACTGTATTCCCATCATTTGCTAACAGATCTGCCTCCCTGACTAGACTGAGAGCTACTTGAAGTCCAAAACTTTGCCTTAAAATAACCAATTTTGCAGTACCCACTATGATGGAATCTAAAACACAATCACTCTATGACCCAAATCCAGCAAAACAACAATGGTCTCTTTTATAAAGAGTTTAATCCCACTCTTCTTTAGTTTAAAAAGAAAAGTCAATAGAAAAAGGTAATTTTGGAAAATATCAAGAGTCAAAGAGGTAGGAAAGCACGTATTGTTGACTGCTTCGGCTGAAGAGGTTTAATATGAGGTAAACAAACCCTGTGATTTCTCATGATCTAATTAAGAGTTTTATACCCATTTCATGTCATTTGACTATTTTTCTAAAATTTTCCTTAGTTTTTAGAAGGGGAAATTCTTCAAATTTTACTGATTATTTCCAAATTAACCTTATTTTCAAAAGAATGCAAAAATTCAGGTATTATAAAATCAAAGCCATAATTCAGGACAAAAACAGTAAATGAAAGGAAAGCAAAAAGAAAGTTGTATCAAGAACTTTTGGCTAAAGAAAGGTGCAATAGAGTATTCTCCCTATCTCATACCTCTCCCGACCACCACGGGACAGCTCTGTGCTTCTTAGGCGGCAGGGCTTACTTTTAAGTTAGAGAGAGAGATTTTTTTAAAAAAGAATTGTTTTCCTATTAAGCCATTCAACAAACACATAATTAATACATTCAACACATACTTTTCCTTTCAGTATATCCTTAATTGTTTTGAGCAGTCTAGTTTATTCTGATTTGGTTGAAATAATTCACAAATACCACAAAACAATTCAGATTGACAGAATCTGCAAGGTAAATAACTCCAGGAAAAAAGTTACTGGGTGAAATAATGAGAAACTGCTCCTCCACTGCTATGGTCACTAGATACAAATTGTCTGAGGGATGTACTGTGGCTAACTGTTCATTTAAAGCACACAAGTAGGTACTTGGAGAGACAATAAAATGCAAATGTCTTCATTGTTGTTGTCTGTGGTCCTTATGATCACAATAACATGGTAATGTAGTTAGGCTTCCTCAGATTTAGGAGACAAGAAGCTTCTGTCCTTGGTTCTGCTAATATTATACAAGTTAAATGGCTTCTCTTTACCTCTGTTTCCTAGAAACAAAAATATCAACTACTGTCAACCAAAGTTCAAAGATAGGAAGAGGAGTTACAAAGTATCTGTGTATTGCTCAGAGTTCTTCCAAAATAGTTTTTTATTTAAAAACAAGTCTGCCTTAAAGCAAAGAAGAATATTCAAGCATTGAATTATTTTAAAGTACCATATTTATCCAAATACTCTGTCTTATCATGTCATTAAGCAAAAAACTTAATATACGACACTGTATTTCATCAATTTCTAGTTGTGATGCTGATAAAAATCAACTATTGTACCTAATTTATCCTCCACAGGGACAAAATAGGCAAAAATGCTTCACTAAGTTCATGACATAGAAAAAATAATGACTATATCATGAAGGAAAAAAAAATCAGAAAGGAAAATTTTAGAGAAAAATACAGTATTAAAACAGAAAAAAATGGGAAACAATGTAGATAATAGATTATTTACAGAGAGTGCTGGGAAAACTTTTTTTCTGGAGGGCTTAAAGGTATTAAAGTATTAAGACAGTTTGTATCCTGAAGCTGATAACTTTCCACAATGGATCTGAAGTGCACATGTAAATTAAATTTCTCTAATCAGTTATGCATCTCTTGTAACGTCAGCAATTCCATTTTAATAGGATATGATTCATTATAAAAATTCCAACTGATTGTATGAATGCATTCACATTTACTATATAATGCAAAGTTCCAATTCTATACACAGAAATAATTAACTTAGATTTTTAAGTGGTTTTTGTTTATTTTTGTTTGTTTGTTTTGTAATTCCCCACCATTGTCCAAGAGCAAAGAGTTGTATAGGAGCCTTCAACATATTAACCAGTCTTTCAAAGTTGGCTGGCATGGCAGAAAAGTAAAAAGCCAAAACTCCTTTCTGTTATAAGACTAGGGAAGTTTTATTTACATATTACTGAGCAAATAGAGAAGAAAGACAAATGAAAGTAGCAAACTGAAAAATCTTAAAATAAATGCTTTTCTATTAAAAGTCTGGAGTGTCATTAGAACCCTACTGTAAAACAATTACCAAGTCTCTGTTCTAATGTTTTTCATCAAGGAGAAAAAAAGCCTCATGCAGATTCATAACATCTTATATATGCTAGTATCTTTTACTGCTGAATACCTATGAATAAATGAAAAAAAACTGCTCAAATACACTGCTTGTTTTAAACATCTCTAATGTAGTATTAGAGATTTGTTTCAATAACTGACTGTCTTATCAGCTTCCTCCCTCCAGTTGGCAAAAAATAGAATTGAAAGCAACTTTGGTTGTCTCTCTCTCTCACTCATCCTTATGGAAGACATTTGAAGGTAGCTAGCAGGAAGTAACAAGAATAAATTAAATGGTTCTAGCAATTTAGAATACAAACTGCACTGTACTACTGTGATTCAGTAATAGCAACACAAATTATATGCCATCAAATTCACTTCAGTATAAATGTTAAAATTTAGACTATTATTTAGTTGATGGAAACTAGAATGCATAAGGCTGTGGTATTTTCTTTAACTCCCAGAGGTCTGCTTTTATGTTTATGTTCAAGGACATATAATTGTTGGAGATATGGTAAACACCCACTTTCTATCTCTTATCAACTTTAAATAGAAATGTCTATTGTAATGCAAAAATATTTTGCTACTGCTCTACTTTCTATACTTTAAAGATATTTTTGATGAAAAGAATATATTAATTTAAACCTCTACCAAACTTAAACTTTTAAATATTACTCAAAAACATTACTTGGGATATATGATAGCACCTTTCCTTTGCAGTCTACAAAAAGCATAGTAGATTTAAAAAAGGAAAAAGATAAAAAGTAGACTACTACCCACTCTCACCACTTGTATTTAACACAGTATTGGAAGTCCTTGCCACAGCAATTAGGCAAGAGAAAGAAATAAAAGACATCCAAGTAGGAAAGGAAGAGGTGAAATTTTCACTGCTTGCTGATGACTTGATCTTAGAAAACCCTACAGTCACCACCAAAAAACTGTTAGAACTAATACATGAATACAGTAAAGGTGCAGGATACAAAATCAACACAAGAAAGTCAGTAGTGTTTCTATGCACTAACAATGAAATGTCCAAAAAAGAAGTCAAGAAAACAATCAAATTTATAATAGCTAGGAAAATAAATAAATAAAATACTCAGGATTAAATTTAACCAAGGAGGTAAAAGACCTGTACACTGAAAACTATAAAATGTTGATGAAAAAAGCTGGACACGAATAAATGGAAAGATATCTTGTGTCCATGGATTAGAAGAATTATTAAAATATCCATACTACCCAATGTGATCTACAGATTCAATGTAATCCCTATCAAAACTCCAATGTCATATTTCATAAAAATAGAAAAAATTCCTAAAACTTATATGAAACCACAAAAAAACCCTAATAGCCAAAGCAATCATGAACAAAAAGAATAAAGCTGGAGGTATCACACTACCTGATTTCAAACTGTATTACATAGCTATAGTAATTAAAATAGCAAGGTATTGGCAAAAATATATAGACACATTGACCAATGGAACAGAATAGAGAACCTAGAAATGAATCTAACCATATATGGTCAATTAATTTTAGACAAAGGCGTGAACAATGGGCAATAGGAAAAGTATAGTCCTTTCAATAAATGATGTTGGGAAAAATGGATTTCCACATATAGAAGAATGAAATTGGACCATAACTTATGTCTCACCATATATAAAATCAACTCAAAATAGATTAAAGATTTAAATGTAAGACCAGAAACTCTAAAATTACTAGAAGAAACAGTGGGAAAACTACACGACATTGGTCTGGGCAATAGTTTTTTGGATTTGACCCCAAAAGCTCAGGCAATGTAAGCAAAAAAATAAACACATGGGATTACATCATACTAAAACACTTCTACACATTAAAAGAAACAACTAACAGTGTGCAGAGACAACCTACAGTCTGGCAGAAAATATTTGCAAGCCATACATCTGATAAGAGATTAATATCCAAAATACATAAGGAGCTCAGACAACTCAATAGCAAAAAACTAAAAAACCCAATAAAAAATGGGCAAGAGACCTCAACAGACATTTCTCAAAAAAAGACATACAAATGGCCAACAGATACATGAAAAAATGATCAACGTTGCTAATCATTAGGGCGATGTTGTATAGAAAAGTAAACCTATGTATTCTGCTAGTGGGAATGTAAATTAGTACAGCCATTATGGAAAACAGTATGGAGGTTCTTCAAAAAACTAAAAATAGAATTAACATATGATCCTGTGATCTCACATCTGGCTATTTACCCAAAGGATTTGAAATCAGTTTGTCAAAGAGATGTCTGCACCTCCACATTCACTGTAGCACTATTCACAATAGCCAAATTATGAAATCAACCTGAGAGTCCAACAACAGATGAATGGATAAAGAAAATGTCGTACATATGAGTTGTATACAACAGAATACCATTCAGTCTTTAATAGCCAAATTATGAAATCAACCTGAGAGTCCAACAACAGATGAATGGATAAAGAAAATGTGGTACATATGAGTTGTATACAACAGAATACCATTCAGTCTTTAAAAAAAAAAAAAGAAGGAAATTCTGTCATTTGCAACAACATGGATGGAACTGAAGAACATTATGCTGAGTGAAATAAGTAAGACAGAGAAAGACAAATATCACAAATTCTCATTTATATGTAGAATCTAAAACAATCAAACTCATAGAAGAAGAAAGTAGAACGGTGGTCACATAGGCCTGGGAGTGGGAGGAAATGGGGAGATAATAGTCAAAGGGTATAAAAATCTTAGGAGAAATCATTTTCTTTCTGAATTGTACTGCACAGTGTGGTGAATTCAGTTGATAACAGAGAATTGTACATTTCAATAGCTAAGACAGTAAATCTCAAATGTTCTCATCATAAAAAATGAGAGGTAATGGATTTGTTAGATTTGAGGTAATGGATATGTTAAATAGCTTGATTTAGTTATTCCACACGGTATTAATTATAACATCACTTTGTACCCCATAAATTTATATAATTATAAATTATCAATTTATAATAAAAAAGAAATACCTACCTAGCACTCTGTCTTGATCATTTTCCGCCCTACATTAAATTGTTTAAATGTTTTTAAAAAGTAACAGATGATTTCATGGGCAGCGAGCACTGACTCAAAACTAACATCAATTGTTCTTTCCTTTAACACTACTTACTCATTATGTGTGCCATGTAAATTTGTAGATTCACAGCAACTACATAGTGAGTTTTTTAATTCTTTGATTATCACACAACTCCATTAAATGTTGTAGGCTACTACAACCCTAGAAAAATCAACCACTTTTTAAAAAATGAAATATTCAAGAAAGTAGCTTATTGAACATCATGATGTTCCACAAAGCAGCCAGTCTCTCTTGCCTCGAGATCTCTCCTTGAGCTACTCCACTCACCTGAAGCACCCTCCAAATCCCCTGCAACTACCAAAAGTACTTAATCTCTTATCTGAAATCCCTTATTTGTATTTTAGAAAGGCAATACAGTACCTATACCAATATACTACAGCACACTCCCAGTGAAGTCTGAGGCAGCACCACATAATCAAACATATTAATATTTCTGAAGCAACATGAATAAACACTCACACTAAGTGGAAAAAATACCATAAATAGCTTCATCTCAGGTCAAGTCAGGTTTTACCACCAAATGAATTTGAACCAAATTTTAAAAAAATACAAATTTTTTAAAAATCTCAGGTAGAGATTTTGGATTTTGAAGTTACAGATAAAGGATTGCAAAAATTTTATCTTTTAGGTTTCAATTTATATACCACTTTCAATAAAAAGCCTTCCCTAACCCACCAAGACTGGGTTAAGTACTCGTTATATAGGCACATATGAGGGTATTTCAAAAAGTTTGTGGAAAAACAGAATTGAAGTTTGTTGGAAAATAGAATTAAATGAAGTCTGTGGGAAAATAGAAATGAAGGATAATATGAATCTTTCCACGAGCTTTTTAAGTACCCTCATTTAACATTCTAAACTTAATCTAAGTGGTTGCCTGTTTATCTCCCCCCAGACTATAGGATAACTGGAGTCAGAGACCACATTTTTTTTTCACTATTACACTCTCAGTAAATAGCAAATATCTGCCACCTGGTATCTGTATTAGTCCATTTTCTGACACTTATAACAGAATACCTGAAACTGGGTAATTTATAAAGAAACAAAATTTATTTCTTACAATTTTAGAGGCTGGAAGCCCAAGGTCAAGGGCCTTCTTGGTGGAAACTCACTCCAGGGTCCCGTGGTGACACATAGTGAAAGGGCAAGAGTGTGGGTTAACATGCTCTTTATTTCTTACAATTTTAGAGGCTGGAAGCCCAAGGTCAAGGGCCTTCTTGGTGGAAACTCGCTCCAGGGTCCCGTGGTGACACATAGTGAAAGGGCAAGAGTGTGGGTTAACATGCTTACTTGCTCTCCTTATAAGCCACCACTGCCACTCCTATGATAACCCACTCATCAGTTAACCCATTTTATCCATTAATCCATGAATCAATTAATCAATTTTCCTCTCAAAGGCCCTACCTCTCCACACTGCCTCACGGGGAATCAAACTACCACATTAGCTTTGGAGAAGCCAAACATTCAGACCACAGCAGTGTCCATTTAATAAATACTTACTGAATGAATAAGCAATTATGAGTACTAAGATTTTAATCTAGTGAATTTTTATACTATTGCTCTACTTGCTTGATCTGTAAGGTCTGATTAACATCAATAAAGATGAATCTCCACATACTGAACTGGGACAAAAATTAGAAAATCCAACCAATTGCACAATGCACATTTTAATAGTATGGAAATAGTGCTTTGTTGCTGCAAAATAAAACTTTTCCCTAAATTCGTTACCTAGGACATTTCAAATATTAAACCATTATATAAAATAAACTATCTAGAATACAGCTTTTATTTACTATTTTAATACAGGGTTTCTTGCATTACACATAGATAAATAGAATACAACTGACTTTCAATGATAACCTGTGTGAGTTTCCTTTCTGCATCAGGAATTTCAGAATGTAGGATCTGAAGGTGGAAATTTGCTTTCTTCTAATTAATAACTCTAATAAAATTAGACAAATAACTAATAAAAAAGGACAGACAGTAGACAAGATAAAAATGGAAAACTAAGTAAGTATTTAAATAGGTAGAGTTACACAAGAATCTCAGGATTCTGACAGGCTCAAAACACATATGATCACTGCTGGACTTGGACATAGTTTTTTTTTTTTTTAATGCAACAAAAGTTTCCCATTATTTTCTTTAAATTCAAAGGGTCATTTGAGAATAAAGGACATAAAATTTTCCTCCAGAAGCACAATCTGAAAGATTGCTGAACTAGAACAGCACACTAAATACTTAACACAAGG
Organism: Galeopterus variegatus; assembly: GCF_000696425.1. Taxonomy (NCBI): domain Eukaryota; kingdom Metazoa; phylum Chordata; class Mammalia; order Dermoptera; family Cynocephalidae; genus Galeopterus; species Galeopterus variegatus. The sequence goes on from NW_007727012.1 coordinate 447,844, forward strand.
AAAACTAAAGAGAAAAAAAGTATATATGGACATTCTCTGAAATTTAACCAAAATGAGAGTGGGTTGGCTGACAAAGCTTCATTTAACTACTAGTCATATCTAGAATACCGTGCCTAATTTACACAGACAGCCAGTCACCATTCACATAATCATATATAACAGAAAGTTGACAGGATAATTAAAAGACCAGGAAAGCCTGTCTGAACTATGAGCTTCCTATTCTAAATGCAGGAGTTTAATTCTGAGGGGGTTGCAGGGGAAAGCTTTGTTGCTTTTAATATTGCCAAATCAAATGGCTAATTTTGAAACTTCAGCTAACAGGTTAGATCACCTTTAAAAAAAAATCCATTTGTATGTGGATCACCATTTCTGACATGCCAAATGTCTTTTATCAAGTTCTTAAGCTGAAGGTATTCAAGTGGCCTTCATTATTTACAGAAGAAATGATACAATATCTGTTAAAGCAAACAAAAGTAAAGTGAGAGGATTGGTGAAATACAAGTGTACTTCAAAAAGTTCATGAAACAATTCGTATTATTTTTTAATTCTATTTTTCCACAAACTTTTTGAAGTAACCTCATAAGTTTGGCAAAATATTGAAGATTGTTGAGCTGGGAGATGGGTACACAGAGATTTATTTTTGTGTTTAAAAAATAAAAAAATTAAGTTGAGATTTTTAAAACCCTGCCTCTTGATTAGATTTATCCAAACTGCTAAATTTGTATGAAAGAAAAGATAAGCAGTTTTCTATCCATTGCTTTCAATTATCCAAAAGGGGACTCTGGAGCTATAGGGAAAAAAACATGGTTGAGAAGTTTATACCAAAAGAATGACCTAAAAGAGTACAGGTATTTTCAATTTACCATTCTTCTTCATACGTATTCTGGTCAGTGCTGTGTAGGACAATACTCCACTCTCTCAGCAAGTAGCCACAATGGCTAAGCACATGAATCTTCTTGCCATTCATCAGGAGCAAGAGAACTCATTTCCTTTTTTGACAAACTGCAGTGAATGGCGTGGGGAAAGTACTGGTTCCCTACACACAAAGATGAATGAACTACAGAAAACAAACAAACAAATTTAACATATACAGTCATCTCTTGGTATCTGTAAGGAACTGGTTCCAGGATCCCTGAGGATACCAAAATTTGCCGGAATCTCGAGTCCCTTATATAAAATGGCATAGTATCTGTATTTAACCTATGCACATCCTCCCGTATACTTTAAATAATCTCTAGATTACTTATAAGACCTAATACAATGTAAATGCTATATAAATGGTTGTTATACTGCACTGTGTAGGGAATAATGACAAGAAAAAGAAAGTCTGTACATGTTCAGTACAGACACAACCATTGTAGGCCTAACTACATATTCAATCTAAGGTTGGTTGAATGTGCGGTTGCAGAACATGTGGACATGAACGGTTAACTGTATATAGTATATAATACTAACAAATACAGATGTATGGGCGTTATTGACTAAACTACTCTTTAGTTATTGAGTTAACAGAAGAACAAAAAGTACAATATGCTGCCTAGTGGAAGTTTGATTGATCAGGGTCAAGAGAGCTAATGGGCCACACTTCTGAAGGGGGATGGAACATTAATAGAAAGGCTATAAATGGAATTATACTAGGGCCAAATGTCACCTTACCCTAAAAAGGCTGAGCCATCTCTGATTGGTGCTTATATTATAAATTATATTGATTACATGGTGAGGGAAAGATGCTTCCAATTTTTGTGGTTATGGTATTCTTATATGTACTATTCACCCTTTTGACCCTCGGAAAAGTGGTATTCATGAAAGGCTTGGGGCTGAAAAGATAATCCCAGTTTGGAGCTACTGAAAAGGCTACACCAACTTAAACAGAAGAAAGTGCAAGCTACAGTTACTGGAAAAAATATCCAGTGTTTACCCAGACATCAGAGTGAAATCCCTTGGCTGAGATGACAGAGAAAAATAGAGAAGAAAAGAAGCATTTGTATACATTATTTCCCCTGAAAGGAAAAGTAGAAGTAATTTATCAGAATGTAGCTTTGAGAGATCAATAGATTGACTCAATTTTGGAGGATACAAACTTAAATTTAATAAAGTCAGAAATTTTGTGATTTTATTTGTTTATGTTGTATTACTTGAGCTATTATATCATTTCTATTCTTGATATAATCTTGTCAGGTGAGTTGGTTGGGTAAGCCATTCTGTTCAACATAATCCAACAAAAGTAATGAAACAGAGGAGGATTTATAGTACTTCCTTGGAATTAATATCATTGATATCCCATCCCATGCATTTAAAAGCCTTCTAGAGGTAACATCAAATAAAAAGCAAAAAAAAAAAAGGCAATGAGGAGCCAAACTGCCCATCTCACTGGTCACAGTGGAAATAGTGTGAAAGACTGAATACATGGCCCCAAGAAAACACATTTTGATGCCCCACTGATCCCCAAGGAGGACACACAATCTCAAGTTAATCACATGTCTATTATTAAATTCATTGGGTTAATAATTTTTTTAAAAAAAGCAAATGTCTATTGATCTTTAATGGAGGAGCTCCCATTTCCTTTGGCTGATTTTTTTCCTTCTTCCTCTCAATTATTTCTTTTTCTCTAAACTCACCATTATCTCTCTTGTCCTTATCTTTCTTTCCTGATACTTCTTTCCTCTGCTTGGAATGCCTTTTTGCCTAACTTCATTTTTTCTTGAAAACTAAACTCTACAGTCTCTTTCCCGAGGAATTCTTCCCTGACTCTGCCCTTCTTTACTGAATTCTAGTACCCTATGGATATCTTTTTTCTTGACGTTCTTTCTTATCTGACACCTCACTAGTTTATAAGCTTCCTGAGAACAGGCTATCTTATTATCATCAAATATAAAAAAAAAGTCTTCATTGGTTCGTTCTATATAAAATACACCATTACTTTATACAGCACTAAGAAAGAAAAAACCACTACCAGTTACAACTGTGGGATGCCACAGGTATAAGATAACCCTAATTTCAGACAAAAAATGTGTGTGGGAGGGCCAGGAATCTCAGAATCTATGAAATTCTGCATGTCTTAACTGACTTTGTTTCTTCAATATTCACAAAATGACTGGGCACTCATCATGTTGGTGGAATAGGCGGTCTCCAGTGTCACTCACTCCCACAACCAACCAATTTACACCTATTAAAAAGCAAACACTGTCAAGCTGGGACCACTGGAGCTCAGGGAAAGAGGAGGAGTGACTCACAGAATTCTTGCAGAAGCCATAGAGAGAGAAAGAAGAAACTGCTCCGACCTTTCAAGCCCCAGTCATTTCAGGGCTGGCCTGTGAGAGGCAGGAAGAAGCTATAGCACATGGAGCAGGAGCCAGCAAAAGCCACAGGTCAGCCCTTTGCATGAAGTTGCCTGGAGTCTGCAGGGGAGGAAAGGGCCTCGGAGCACAACATACCAGCCCCCAGGACAACTGACAGGGTTCCCGTGGACCCAAATAGGAGCAAGGGCTACAAAGGAACCACTCAGATGGTCAGGGAGTCATTGAGAGGGACCTATGTACAACCTACCCCACAAGAAGCATTTGGAATGAGGGAGGAAGGCTGGCTTGCCAGCAGAACATGGGGTGCAGAGTGGGCAGCTGCCTTCCAATTAGTGCAGGCCCACTCAATGGAAACTGGTCAGGGCAACAGAACTGCAGGGGGCACAGTCTGCTGCAAAGACTCAGTCCCAGGCCAGAATTTCCACACAGCCCAGGTGTACCTGACCTCACAAGATCTGTAAGTGATTAAAAGGCCAACAATTAAAATCTGGTCAACACAAAAAGCTTTCCCCAGAGAATCAGCACCAAAGTAGCAATTTAGCACAACTACAGAGCTCGAGTGTTGGTCCCCAAAGGAGTTCCCCTAATTTTGGAATTAAAACCACAGACCAGAGACAAAGCTCTGATTAACCAGTAAAGGTCTAACACCAAAGAACACCTATAAAACCTAGACGAGGTAGCAGTCTTCTCAAATGCCCGGGAATCAACATAAAGACACAAAGATCAAGAAAGAAAACAGAAACATGACACCAGTAAAGGAAACAAACAAAGCACCAGCAATGTACCTAGAAGAACAGCGGATTTATGAAATGTCTGACAGAGAATTCAGAATCATCCTTAAGAGGATGTTCAGGAAATCACAAGAAAATACAGATAGAAAATTAAATGATATCTAGAAAGCAATCCAGGAGCAGAATGAGAAATGTTACAAAGGAACTGAATCATTAAAAAAAAAGAAAGAAAGAAAGAAACTGTAGAAATAAAGAATATATTACCTGAACTAAAAAACTTGATAGAAAGCTCCAACAGCAGACTCAAACAGTGAAAATAATCAGTGAACTTGAGGTTAAAACTAATAAAATTATCAAATCAGAGGAGCAAAAAGAAAAATAAGAAAAAATAAAACAGAAATAAAGCAAATACAGGACGTCTCCAAGCAAAATAATCTCCACATAATTGGTATACCTGGAGGAGAGGAAAAAGGAAGACATGTAGAAAGCATATTCAAGAAAATAATGACTGAAAATTTCCCAAGTATGCAGAAAGATGACAGTATCCAGGTTTAGGAATCTCAGAGGTTGTCAATCAAATTCAATCCAAGGAGGAACAAGCCAAGGCACACCATAATCAAATTATCAAAACTAAAGACAAGGAAAGAACACTGAAAGCAGCAAAAGAAACATATGACATTCAACAAAGCCCCAATACATCTCTCAGCAAATTTCTTGGTAGAAACCCTACTGTTCAGAAGAAAATAGGATATATTCAGGGTGCTGAAGGAAAAAGACTGTCAGTCAAGAATTCTCTCCCCAGCAAATATGAAGGAGAAATCAAGTTTTTCCCAGACAAACAAAAGCTAAGGGAATTCATCAACATTAGACTTGCATTACAAGAAATGCTAAAGAGATTTCTTCCATCTGAAAGAAGATAGTAAGGAGCAGCAAGAAACATTTGAAGGTACATAATTCATTACTAAAGTGCACAGACAACCTCAGAATATTCCACTGTCATAAGGGTAGTGAATAAACTGCTTACACCCTTCGTATGGACTAAAGAACAAACCTAACAAGATACTAACACATATAACAACCATAAAACAGATAGGCAGTATTAAAAGATGTAGCTAGAAACAACAAATGTCAAAAAGTCAGGAGAATGATGCCAAAGCATAGAGTTGGTTTGGGTTTTTTCTTAGGTATCAGAGTTAAGTTGTTAATATTATAAAATAATCTGTTATAACTATAACATGTTTTTTGTAAGCTTCACGGTAACCATAACACAAAAACTTATAAGAGACATACTAAAAATACATAGCAAGAAATCAAAATACACTGCTAGAGAAAACCACTGAATCACAAAAGACGACAGTAAAATTAGGAAAAAGGGTCAACAAAATAACCAGAAAAAAGGAGCAAAATGGCAAATAACAAGTCCCTATATATCCATAATAACTCTAGATGCAAAAGGATCAAATATCCCAATTAAAAGACACAGAGTGTTTCAATGGATTATAAAATAAAAACCAATAATATGTTGCCTATAAGAAACTTACTTCACCTATAAAGATATACACCATCTGAAAGGGAAGGGATGGGAAAAGATACTTCATGCAAATGGAAACCAAAAAAGAACAGGAGTAGCTATACTTACATCAGATAAAATAGACTTTGAGCCAACCAAAGTAAAAAGAAAAGGATAAGGAAGGTCATTATATAGTGAAAAAGGGATCAATTTAACAAGGGAATATAACAACTCTAAAGATATACACACCCAATTCTGAAGCAGCCAATTATATAAAGCAATCACTATTAGACCAAACGGGAGAAATAGACTCCAACACAATAATAATTGGGGACTTTAGCATGCCACTTTCAGCAAACGATGGATCATCCAGATAGAAAATTAACTAGGAAGCATCAGAATAAATCTCTACTCTAGGCCAATTGGATCTATCAAACATACATAGAACATTTCATCCAACAGCTGCAGAATACACACTCTTTTCAGACACACAGGGAACACTCTCTAGAATAGACCATATGTTAGGTCACAAAACAAACCTTAATGAATTTAAAAACACTGAAATCATATCAACTACCATGTCTGACCACAATTGAATAAAACTAGAAATCAACAACAAAAAGGACACTAGAAATTGTACAAGTACATGGAAATTAAAACAACATGCTCCCAAACAATGAATGGGCCAAAGAATTAATAGAAGAGGAAATTTAAAATTTCCCAGAGACAAATAAAAATGAAAACACGACATACCAGAACCTATGGGATACAGCAAAAGCAGTTCTAAGAGTGAAGCTTATAGCAATAAATGCCTACATCAAAAAAGAAGAAAGACATCAAATTAACAACCAAACATTATGCCTCAAGGAGCTGGAAAAACAAGAACAAACCAAACCCAAACTCAACAGAAGGAGAGAAATAACAAAGATCCGAGCAGAAATAAATAAATTAGAGATTTAAAAAACAATACAAAAGATTGATGAAACAAAAAGTCTGTTTTTCAAAAATATAAACAAAGTCGATAAACCTTTGGCTAGCCTAATGAAGAAAAAAGAAAGAAGACTAAAATAAATAAAATCACAAATGAAAAAAGAGACATTACAAGAGATACCACAGAAATACAAACAATAAGAGACTACTACAAACAACTGTGTATGAACAAACTGGAAAACCTAGGAGTAATGGATAAATTCCTGGACACATACAACTTACCCAGGTTGAATCATGAAGAAGTAGAAAACTTAAACAGGCCAATAATGAGTAATGAGATTGAAGAAGTAATAAAAAGTCTCCCAACAGAGAAAACCCCAGGACCAGCTGGCTTCACTGTCAAATTTTACCAAATATTTAAAGAAGAACTAATACCAATTTTTCTCAAACTCTTCCAACAAATTGAAGAGCAGGGAATACTTCTAAACTTATTCTATGAGGGCAACATTAACCTCATACCAAAACCAGAAAAAGACACAACAACAGAAAACTACAGACCAACATCCCTAAAGGAACACAGATGTGAAGATCCCCAATAAAATACCTGCAAACAGAGTCCAATAACACACTGAAAAGGTCATTCACCATGATCAAGTAGGATTCATCCCAGGGATGCAAGGATAGTTCAACATATGCAAATCAATTCACATCAACAGAATGAAGGGAAAAAACTACATGATCATTTCAAAAGATGAAGAAAAAGCATTTGATAAAATCGAACACCCCTTCATGATAAAAAAACACTCAACAAATCAGGTACAGAAGGAATGTACCTCAACACAATAAAGGCCACATACAACAAACTCACAGCTAATATCATACTGAATGGACAAAAATGGGAGGCTTTTCCTCTAAGATCTGGAATAAGACCAGGATGCCCACTTTCTCCACTCTTATTTGACATAGTACTGGAAGTTCTAGCCAGTGCAATACAGCAAGGGAAAGCAATAAAAGGCATCCAGTTTGGAAAAGAGGAAGTCAAACTATCCCCCTTTGCAGATGACTTGATCTTATACACTGAAAACCCTGAAGATGCCACCAAAAGATTACTAAAACTAATAAATGGATTCAACATAATGGCAGAATACAAAATCAACACACAAAAATCAATAGCCTTTCTATATGCCGATAATAAAATAGCTGGAGAAGAAATCAAGAAAGTAATCACATTCACAATAGCTACCAAAAAAATGAAATACCTAAGAGTAAATTTGCCCAAGGAGGTGAAAAACCTCTACAATGAAAACTATAAACATTTGTGTAAAAAAAATTGGAAAACACAAATAAATGGAAAGATATTCCACATTCATGGGTGGAAAGAATTTACATTATCAAAATGTCCATGTTACACAAAGCAATCTATATATTCAACGCAATCCCTATTAAAATACCAATGACATTCCTCACAGAAATAGAAAAAAAAAATCTTAAAACTTGTATGGAGCCACAAAAAACCCCATATACCCAAAGTAATCTTTAACAAAAAAAAAACAAAGTTGGAGGCATCACACTTCCTGACTTCAAAATATGCTATGAAGCTATAGTAACCAAAACAGCATGGTACTGGAATAAAAACAGACAAATAGACCAACGGAACAGAAAAGAGCACCAAGAAATAAACCTACACACTTACAGCCAAACAATTTCTGACAAAGGTGCCAAGAACATAAAGTATGGAAAGGTTAGCCTCTTTAATAAACAGTGCTGGGAAAACTGGATATCCACATGCAGAAGACTGAAACTAGACTGCTCTCTCTTATCATTCACAAAAATCAACTCAAAATGTATTCAAGACCTAAATTTAAGACCCAAAACTATGAAACTACTAGAAGGAAATGTAGGGGAAACGCTACACAAAATGGGAGTAGACAGGGCTTTTTTGAGCAAGACTACAAAGGCACAGACAACTAAAGCAAAAATACACAAATGAGACTCCATCAAACTGAAAAGCTTCTGCAGAGCAAAGGACACTATCAACAAAGTGAAGAAACAACCTACAGAATGGGAGAGAGTGTTTGCAAACTACGCATCAGACAAGGGGCTAATATCCACAATATGTAAGGAATTCAAACAATTCAACTGCAAAAAATCAAATAACCCAGTTAAAAATGGGCAAAGGATCTGAACAGACATTACTCAAAAGAAGACATACAACTAGCCAACAGGCACATGAAAAAATGCTCAAAACCACTAATCATCACGGACATGCATAATTAAAACCACAATTAGATATCATCTCACCCCAGTTAGAATGGCTATTATCAACAAGAGAGAAAATAACAAATGCTGGTGAGAATGCAATGAAAAGGGAACACTCTTATGTTTGTTGGTGGGGATGTAAATTGGTATAGCCATTTTGGAAACACTATGGAGGTTCCTCAGAGAACTAAAAATAGATTTGCCTTATGACTCAGCTGTCCCACTAATAGGTATATACCAAAGGAAATGAAATCAATATATCGAAAAGACATCTGCACTCCCATGTTCACTGCAACGCTATTCACAATAGCCAAGAGATGGAATCAACCTAAATGCCCATCAACAGATGAATGAATAAAAAATACTGTGGCATATATACACAATGGAATACTATTCAGCTATAAAAAGAAATGATATCCTGTTGTTTGCAGCAACACAGATGGAACTAGAAAACATCTCAGGCACACAAAGATACTGCATGATCTCACTCACATGTGGAATCTTAAAAAAAAAAATGTTTTGATAGGCTGGGAGAGAAGGTGTTGAGGGGAGGGAAGAAAAGCAGTGGACTAACAGTTATAAAACTATCCTATCTACCCTAAGTGAATCACTGTACGGTACATGCATGTATTGAAACAACACACTGTATCCCAGAAATATGTACAAGTAAATGTTAAAATTTTTTAAAAAAAAATTTTTTTTAAAAGAATAAAAATATCTGGGCATGTAAAAAATGCACATTAAATGTTCACAGAATCAATGAGTGAATGAGAGAAAGGAGGAAAGAAAGAAACCTAGATTGGTGACTTTCACCAATATGCAGTTTTTTCTTTTATTCAAAAACCAAAAAAATCGAAAGAATAAAAAATTTTAGATGTTTAAAAGTAAAATCTATGAATATAATTTACTAATATAATGGTTCTGGATTTAGTTGGGTAATCTAAAAAACTAGTAAGGAAAAAAAATTTGTTTTCTAAGCATAACTGTTGTGGCTTCACACTTAAAAACAAAACAGAAGAAACCAACCTTACAAACAAAAAACACACACAATGTCAATTGTCTGGGTGAACAGAAATTATTATTATTTTTTTTTTTGTCAATATACAATGTGGTTTATTATTGTGGCCAATTACCAAAACCTCCCTCCCCCCTCCCTCCCAACAATATCCTTTCGGGTTTGCTTGTCGTATCAACTTCAAGGAATTATAATTGTTGTGTCTTCTTCCCTCCCCCCTCCGTTGTTTGTGTATTTATTTATTTATTTTTAGCTTGCACAAATAAGTGAGAACATGTGATATTTCTCTTTCTGTGCCTGACTCATTTCACGAAATATAATTCTCTCTAGGTCCATCCATGTCATTGCAAATGGCAGTATTTCATTCTTTTTTATAGCTCAGTAGTATTCCATTGTGTAGATATACGACATTTTCCATATCCACTCATCCGACGATGGACATTTGGGCTGGTTCCAACTCTTGGCTATTGTAAAGAGTGCTGCGATGAACATTGGGGAACAGGTATACCTTCGACTTGATGATTTCCATTCCTCTGGGTATATTCCCAGCAGTGGGATAGCTGGGTCATATGGTAGATCTATCTGCAATTGTTTGAGGAACCTCCATACCATTTTCCATAGAGGCTGCACCATTTTGCAGTCCCACCAGCAATGTATGAGAGTTCCTTTTTCTCCGCAACTTTGCCAGCATTTATCACTCACAATCTTTTGGATATTAGCCATCCTAACTGAACAGAATTTATTCTATTATGACAGATTAAGAAAAAGAACGATACTGTTTTACAGTATCCATTCTTGCTTATATGCACTTATAACAGGCAAACAGATTGTAAATAATACAAAATAAAGGATAACTTAAAACTCTTATTTTTTGAAGTACATTCATATGTCATATTGCAAATAAACACAAACATAGGCCCAGAGAGGGATGTTAATAAAGTATCAGTATTTGTCTACTTTCAGGAAAAAAAAGAAAAACAAAAAACTCGTTCTTGATCTTGGATTAAATTGATAAGGGGAAGATGTCCTAAACCAAAAGATGAAAATTTTAGAAAGATAAAAATGTTTTAAGTTTAATCCAAGTGAGATGTTTACAAGTTGCCTTGTCAATGCTTTGAGATAATGGCGAAGTCAGAAACTGAGAGGCATAACTGACATAAAGAAGTGAAAAAATTTAAATACTATAATAAATTTGGAAATATAGCTTCCTTTCTTTTATATTTCACTATGTCCTCTAGAAAGGAATGTTATAAAAATAGCTACTTTTTACCAAGCTAGACATTTTACATACATTATTTCTAATCTTTAATAACCTATAGAGTAGATATCAATACCATCATTTTATACTTGAGTACACGGAGGCTACAGAAGATTAAATAACTTGTCTAAAGTCACAGAGCTAGCTATTGGCAGAATCACCTCTAAAGTTTCACCTTATGTATAAGTAGCTTCCTGGTCCAAAGAAGAAAGCTCAGACAAACTTCGGAAATCTTATCTGTGACCAGAAACAAAAGAACCAATAAAATGAAGTCAGCCTTATCTCTGTTTACACAAACAGGCAGGAAGCTTGCCTTGAGAAAAAAATATTCACAATTCCAGTGACTAATAAATTCTGGACTTCTATTTTATAACGTCTAACATCAGTCAAGTTTCCATATAACTTTTGACTGAATATAAACAATAATTAAAGACTAACTTTACTATCTAATACATACATTTCTTACAGGTTTATCACTAAAGAAAGCTGATTAAAAACTTCTCTATAGTTCCACAATTTCAAACTATCTTTTCATTTCTGTCATTAAGGGAGGTAGTTATTGCATTGGGGGTTATGGGCAAAGACCCTGGAGAACACAAGACTGGATAAAATCCTGACTTAGTTATATAACCTTGACCAAATTATTTTACCTCTCTAAGCTTCAGTTTGTCTGTAAAATAGGGATACATACAAGGGTACTCCAAAAAGTTCATGGAAAAATAGAATTAAAAGATAATACAAATCTCTCCGTGAACTTTTTGCAGACCCCCATATCTGGCTCACAGTTACTGTAACGAGCAAATGAGATAACATGTATAAAGCATTCCACATAGTATCTGGTGCATAGTAAGTGCCCAATAAATTTGTTAGGGTGATATATTTTGGAGACTTCTGTTTTATTGGGACATTTTATATTAAACAAAACTTCACTCTCTGTTACTAATGCTACTATGGAACATTACAGATAAAGTCTTAAAACCTCTTTATTGACTTTATTGGGGTTGTCAACACAGAGTGCAAAGAAAAGAAAGGTATTAAAATTCCATCCAAAGAGCATGCATTTTCAGTTTCAGGACAAAAAGTACCAACAGACTTTCAAACAAAACCCAGATTTTACAAGAGAGAGAGTCAGACCTTTGCACTTTGAAATTCAGTAACTCTTCTGCAAGAAATATGGGGAGAACATTTAAAATGTAAGCCAGAGCATAACATTGTAACATGTTATCGCTTGATGATCTGCTAGAATGGTTTCTCCAGGCAAGAGTCAATTTCATCATTCACCACTGAGGGGAGCTGTAACCTAGGAAAAGGTTTATACAGAGTCCCAAGGTTTTGGTTTTCCCTCCCTCCCCCAGTGCCTTATAATATCATTTCATCAACTTTTATTAAAATATATTTTACGTTAACTTCACAAGCATATCCCAATTCTCTTTCAGAGACCTTATTAAAAATAGAAGCCTCATTATGCCCATACAATCATAAAGATAGAGGATCCTTATCCCCCTGTGTTGCTTTATTTTACTCTATAGCACTTATCTAACATACTACATATTTATCATATATTTAACCTATATTATATATTCATTTTATCTAACATACTATATATTTAATCCATTAATGTTTATTCTCTCTCTCTCTGTCACCTCTCTCTCTTTTTCTCTCTCTTTCTGTCTCCCACATACACACACATAAACGTAAGCTCCTTGAGGAAGAGATTTGTCACCTGTTTTATATACCACTCTATTTCCATTGAATTAATAAATAAATGAATGAAAGAATACTGGCCCATTTACTAGAAAGGTTCAAAATACCTCATTAGATGATGTCAAGTAAAGCAAACTGCTTCTACCTGAAAAATGCAATGTCTACTTACACTGAATTTTGGTTCAAAAGAAAATGTCTAAGTGTTCCTTAATCCCACAAATGGTTATATGGACAGATCTCATGAGATTGGCTTGTTTAATATACAATTATAGTAGAAACCTCCCTCTTAAATGATCTGATTGGTATGGGGAGCTGAGCATTTAAATTAGAAAATTATAAATACTGATACTCCAAATTTTTAATTTTGTCCAATACATATTATTGTGTTTCATTCACCAGTTTTTATGGCCTCTTCTTTCAATATAACTGTTAATTGTTGATTTTCTGGTACAATCAATACCCACAACGTATCATTGGTGAATTTCAATTTCTTTTAAATAAAATGAATACAGTACTTAAGGACAACAGAGACACAATCTGAATGCAAAATCCCTCCAGATTTTATAAATTTTCCCAATCTTTTATAGTTATATTATCCACGCCAGATTTGACAGTTTTTAACAGCGTACTTTCATCAACTTTTTCTTAAGCATTTAACTAAGTTTATAAAATAATCCTTCAAACTGATTATTTCATTGACCTATGAAATATCTAGTTAAATTACATAATTACAATAATAGGTCAACAGCATTAAGAGGTCTTGTGAGGGGTCCAACCTAACTTTCAACCCACTTATGAGAGCAGAAGTGTGTAGGAGTGTGTCAGAGAGTAACCTACTAACCGTGTTGACACATACGGGCTTAAAACCAGGATGTTTTACAAACAGAATGGAAAATATGAGATAATCCATGTAAGTTAAGTAGCAATTGATCAGAAGAGCTTCTACCATTAACAGCCTACGGATCTTTCACATACTATTTCACTGCCACTAGGGTCTATTTTTTTTTTTTTTTTTTTTTTTTTTTTTTTGTGACCGGTAAGGGGATCGCAATCCTTGGCATGGTGTCACCCACACCACACTCAGCCAGCGAGCGCACTGGCCATCCCTATGTAGGACCCGAAACCCCGGCCCCAGCGCTCCCAGCGCTGCACTCTCCCGAGTGAGCCACAGGGTCGGCCCTAACTTTTTCAATTTTTTTCAGCAGAGTTGATGGATGCTACTAATGTTATTCCCCTCTTAAAAACACTAATCCTTACAGGATTTCTAACAGTTCACTGGGTTTAACTATAATCATTCATTCACCTTCTCCTTCAACAAGTATGTATTGAGAAGCTACTAGCCAAAAGGTACAATGATAAAAAATAAAAATAAAAAAATAAAATAAACAATTGTAGTGGATACAGAGATAAATGGAATAAATCTCTTCCCCATTTAAATTTACTCATCCAAGCAAGGGTCCTGTTAGCATCTCAGAAAACTGACCTAGATTTTCCAGAGCAGGTAAAAAGAGTTAACACACCTGGATAGATAAAAAAAAAAAAAGAACTATTCTCAAAATCCATTTATGACTCTCACTATACAAGAGTTGGTCTTGGCATAAAGAAATTAAGGTCTTCCCGAAAACTAAAGAGGGAGATATGCCTAATTCTAGTCTATCTTCCAGATGAGAATACAGCATAGCACTTCCTTGTTTTGTTTTAGGTTTAATTACACAAACTCATCTTTTGACATTAGATACTTCGTGATTTATGATAGCTGTCCTAATTTAGAGAATGTAAATTAGCATAATCTCTTTTGAGTTAAGAGATTTTAAATGCTTTAAGTCATAACGTGCATTAATGCTCTTTCCCACACATTAAAAGTGTGGCAGTTTCACAATAATTTTGAAGTCTGGTAACTATATGATAAAACTAAATCTGATAATGAATACATTTAATATCTGTTTTTGTTCTTTAACCTTTCATAAATATATAAATATATTATGCTTGTAAAATAGGTTAAATCCCATAATTGCCTCTTAAAAAACAAACACAAAAAAAAAAACCCTGCTGTAAAACAGGCATAAGCCAATAAAAATAAAACCATAAGAAACTTATCTAATAAAAATTTTATGTTATTTTCTTGCATGGGCTTTCTAGCAAGCATTATTATTGTTGTTGTCATTATTAATAGCTGAGGAATTGCCTACCCCTCCCACATTCACTAATTTTACCTTTCTTCAAATTAGCTTATCAATATTTAGATTCCCCTAGGTTCTGATCATATAAAGATCTTAAAAGATAGGTATTATTTTATTTGATGCCCATGATTAAGAAATTAAGTTTCTTTTACAAGAAAAGCTAATTTACATCACAATTCAATTTCCTTTGTCTTTTTTTCCAATCTGGCTTAGAAAATAACTATTACAGAAATGAGGAGTTGGGAAAAAGAATTGTTTTGGTACAGAATTCAGAATAGGAAATTTACAACAATACTCATAATCCATTCCAGAAAAATGTAAGTATATAGAAAAAATAGACGCTGATGTGGATTTTTACAAAGAAAGACACAAATTAAAGAGTTATTAATTGATTCCAAAATGCAACCCTAGATAATCCTTTGAAATATTTCATTCTCCATAAACCTACAAATCAAAAATTTGATCTACAAAAAAAATTCAAGTACTTTATAAAATATTTATATCCATTAAAACAAAGCCAATGACCTAGAAACACCTTCCGAGATAATCTAGAAAAAAATCTTTCATTTTATCGATGAAGAAGCTGAATACTAGAGAATAATCTACTCAAGGTTACCAGTTTTGAAGACCTAACATCAGGATTTATACTAAATTCTAACCCAATCCAAAGTTCATGGTTTCACTATACTATGAGATGAGAGAAAGAAAATGCATTTTCCTTCAAATAAGAATATGTGGAGGCAGAGAGACAAGAAAGCAGAAAACCTTTCATCTTTTAAAAAGCATAATGATAGCTGAAAATATCCAGAAATGCAGTGTTCTTTCTACCATGTCACTCAGAGTAAGGTTTTCAAAATTACCTGGTTACATAGCAAAACTTAATTTCTAGTAATATTCAATTAAAATGTTTGTTTGTATAAAGTAAACAATATGAGTATAGTTAAAAGCTATCTATATTATTTTTATTGGTTTTTCCTGCATCTAATGTATTAATAAATATTTGGACAGTAGGAATCCTCACATACTTTTTAAAAATTTTCCTCCTGTGTCCACTCCCTTACCTGACAGATTTCTAGCAACTTCAACTATTTGAGTAATAAATAGGCAAAGGAGCAAAATAAGCTTCTGAGCTTAAATAAATATATTTTTACATTAAAAGGCTATAACCATACTCTTTCACTTGAGGAACAAATGCCCCACTATGGGAAGGACAATCCAAAATAAATTTAAATTTTACCACTTTATTTTAATTTTTAATATTTCTCCATTGACCTTTAAAATACATTTATAAAATGTGTAATACAGAATTTAAGAAAAAGATTTTTCCCCAAAATCCCACAGATCTGAACACCTCTTGCAGTCAAATCTAATGTATATCATGCAGCTTTTTTTAATTATTTTTTTCCTATTTGCACCTTTCAACAGGTTACTTTATAAACTGTTTTTCAGAAATTTGGAACTGGTATGCCTTTATCCTAAGATTAATCATGTAATAAGAACAAAAGAACACCTTTCTAAGCAATATAAAGTTAGTTTTTATATACTTTTGCCATTAGTTACAACCCAAATTTAACTGGCTAATTCTTTAATAGATCAAGTTAACAAAGAGACTTCAGATGCATAATGGAGCCAATGAGTACTGAAAACTAAGAGACCATCCATTGGGCAGAAGTTATTGTCTAAGAATCAAAGCTAGCTTTTGAGTTTGTAATCAATTTCAGCAAGCATAAGTTTGTTTTGTTTTTTAAACTTTAATTGCTACTCAAATTATAATGCTCAAATCTATCATTACAGAAAAGTCAAAACTGCTGTTTAATATGTGTGAACCTTTAACACAATTACACTGGCTTGATTTGATATCCAGCCATCAGAACTCCCTTATTGTGTTTGGACCTGATTTCATTCCCAAACTTCCCAGCTCCTGAAGCCTAAAAACAGCCCAGTTACTGCTGGAAAAGTCTAAGATTCCTTTTACCACTGAGATACAAAGTAAGGCATAGAAAGGAAGAATATGATGCACAGCATATTATAAGCCTGTTATAAATACACATTTTAGAACTTGAATGATGATCATAATGATGAACAGTCATGATAATGATGATGATGAAGACAATGGTAAAAGCTAATATTCACTGACAATTATTTAACCCTCATAACAACCCTAATTTTATGGCTGAGAAGTTAAGAAACTTTCCCATGATCACAGAGCCTGTAACTGGAAGAGCCAGGACTTGAAATCAGGTCTGACTCCAGAGCCCACACGCTTAATCACCATATTTTCATTGTCTGTCTTCTCTAACCCCCTTTTAATAAACATTTATTAAACACCTACTGTATTCCTGCTAGTCAGTGGAATTCCAAAATATGTAAATTAATTTAAGATGATTATTAAGGTACCAATCTAGAATATCTCAGCCCAAATTAAGAGTGAAAGTACACATTTTATTTTTAAAGATTTCAAAGGTCACTCATGGTTTCATTCAACCAACGTTTAAATGAGCATCTGCTATGTGAGAAGCACCATGCTAGATGCTGAACAGATAAGAAGATAAATAAGACATGGTCTTAACCTCAAGCCCCAAACAGAGTACATACGAATGTACTTCAAAAAAGCCACGGAAAAATAGAAAAAACAATACAAATCTTTCCATAAACTTTTTGAAGTACCCTCATAATTCAATATTGAAGACTTACAATTTTTAGCAAAAGCATTTCCTACAAATAATGCTATCAGCTATCATTTCACTTAAGAAAATTCCAGAAGCTATAGCTATTAAATCACTATTTAATTTCCATAAGGCAACATCTCTCCTACCACCAAAATGCTAATGTACCTCAATAATAATATATATATATAAAGTCAAAAGTGTGAAAGGTGAAGGAATTTGCCATTAGCTTACATTTTCTATGACAAATGTCCACTCTTTGTCTTCAAATTCCTCCGCATGAGGATCCTGTAACAAAAGCAAAATGTGAAACTGAAATACATGTCTTTAGTAAAATCAAATTACAATTATTTTGTCCACTCTTTGTCTTCAAATTCCTCCGCATGAGGATCCTGTAACAAAAGCAAAATGTGAAATTGAAATACATGTCTTTAGTAAAATCAAATTACAATTATTTTAAAAAAAAGCCTTGTTTTTAGCTTTTACCAACTTTTAAAAAGGGAGAGGCAGAATAGCCTACTCATGATAATTTCCATAATTTCCCTAAATTTAAACTATTTTATATCAAGAAATTCTCTAATTTACTTTCATTGATGCATATCTTTATCTTCCATCATTGCATCTGTGAATGACAAGATAAAAAGAAACCTGATCAGAGACAGATAAAACTAGTGAATAAACTATTAAGAAGCATTTTATTAAGATATTAAATACTCATGCAGAGCCTTGCCCTCATTTTTATATTTATAAGTATTTTAAACTAAAAGTACCATCTGAGGCAAGGTTTTCTTTGGTGCACAGGTTATATAAACATCTGGAATTTCAAAGCACTGCAGGGACTTCATAATCTAGACTAAATGGCTAATCAGCATTGGCTGTTGATATCCTCCTCCTACTTCTCTCCCCCACTAACCCTGGAAATGACTCAGAAACCTCAGAAACCTCAAATACAACCAAATCCAACTTTTTTTTTTTTTAATGAGGCATGCTTTGCAAGTATTTATTTGACAAATATTTATTGGGTACTTATCATAAAGGGGATTGTAGAGGTGTCATATGGATTCAAACATAGTTGTCCTTGCCTTCAAAGACAAATGTAACAACTCTAAATAAGCATATGATAAATGAAGTAAATGGTTTTACCAGAGATTAGAAAATGATACATTAATTTTTACAGGAATGAACAGGAAAAGCTTCACAAGAGAGAAAACATCTGGGCTAGGTGGGATTGTATAGGATTTCCACAGACATTAGAATAAATAAAGGCAAAAGACAACAAAGTGTAAGAAATAGGAAAGTAGTGAAGTTACATTATATGTGCATTTAAAGTATTTATGTTCAACTGCATGTGTTAGAGGTGGGGTAGGGGTGGAAGTATCGACAGAATGAGAGAATACTCCAATAAAGCAGGCTTTGGCTAAATATTCCACTCTAAAATTGAGTGTACGCAGATAAGAGATGGGCTCCGATATTCCCCTCCTGAGTCTCAGGTCCCACATGCTCCTCAGGTCACACATTCTTCTTCATAAGAGGGAAGTATCTTATTCCACTTCAGTCTATTATTGATCTTTTGTTTCTATTACCACAGTTAAGTTTATGCCTAGGAATTTTCAAGATAAAAGTAACTGTAGCACCCTCTCAATTAGTCTCTCTGCCCTCCACTCAATCTTGTACACAGATTAATTTTCCTAAACAGTTCTGACCTTGTTAGTACCAACTCAGATTTCTTTAAGGCACCTACAACTGATGAGATAAATTCCAAACTCCTTATTTACTTCATTATTTTGTTTATTTATTTTTTACTATAATAGCATGGTGGCTGGCTGATTCTGAGCTGTGTTGCGGCAGCTATTTTTATAAGTAAATTCACACAGGTAAGATAAAAACCTGCCAAAAGAAGTTTCTTTGGTGGTGACAGGTGGAGGGGGGCAAGAGCAGGGTATAGGAAAGGGTAGAAGGGAAAAGGAAGTAGAAAACTCTACTTGATATTTGTTTCCCCAGCTGGCTGTGCCATGAACCAGGTTTACAGAGAGAAAAAGACTATTAATAAAGACTGAGGGAGCTTTTTCATGATGGACTTAAGGCACAAACAGTGCTACTTCAGGGACCAAGTAATAAAGTGTAATAAAACGCTGAAGAGACATATCCTACTATCCTCCCTGCCTGTCCCTCCCCCTTCATTTTGTTTTTTAAGGAATATAGCACAGCTGCAGCACAATTAGTATCAAAATAATAATACAAAAGGTTTACTGAGTACTTACCATGCCCCAATTACTATGGTGTTTCACTCACCACAGGAATTTATAAGATAGGTACTGTTTTTATTCCCATCTTAACAGAGCAGAAGACTGAAACCTAAAAGATGTTAACTTCACCCAGTACACAACTAATAAGTTTTAAAGCTATAGTTGCAGTTTCAGGTCTGTCTGACTTTTATCCACTTTGTTGGTTCAGTTTAACCACTGAGTCCCCAAGACCTAGAAAAGTACCTGGCACATAGTAGGTTCTCAAGAATAGTTGATGAATGAAGTAATGAATATATATTTCATAAGTTAAACAGTGCCTTATACATAATATGACATACATTAATTCTTAAAGCAGATGAAACTCTTTTTCTTGCTTTTTTCCCTTTTTTAAAAAAATTTGGTGGGTGGTCTTGACCTTGGATAAAACATATTTAAAAAACACGAATGATATATTGCCCCTAAAAGAATTTTTACTAACGAATAATTTCAGAGGGACCAAGAGACAAAAGTGACAGGTCAAAGTTAGTCAAAAGATGTAAAATAAGCAGAAATGATGCTCATTTTTAAGACACTTAAAAATGGCATCTGTACCTAATTAACTATATTATTCACCAGATAAAAACACTTATAATGAAAATTGCTTCTAGCTTGAATCAATTTCCTTCTCTATAATCTGCTCTCCCTCAACTGTCTCCTTTCTTACCATTGCACTAAAGAGAAAAATTGAAAGTGGCTTGAAGAGCCATTTTCCTTCTCAAAAACTGTAACAGGCTTTTTTTAAAAAATTACTAGAAATAGTTATTCTATTTCATGTTTTTAAGAGTTTAATTCAAATTTCAAAAACAGATACCCTACAAATATGTACAAGTAAATGTTAAAATAAAAATAAATAAAAATTAAAAACAAGCATGTAAGCTAAAGAAATTAATTTCTGGTTAAATCATAGAAAAATGAAACATATTGGTAACTTTCATAAAAAGCACTTCCTCTAGGAGCATACCTCTGTGTATACTACTCAAAGGACAAAAAGCATTCAGAGCAGCCCTTTCCTATTTACAAATTTCAAGATTAAGTGAATTGTTAGGTTTAATATAAGTAAAAGAAAGGAGAAAACATAAAGAAGTTTTCCACTTGAATATTTTAAACGCTATTCAAAAACAAGATCCAAAAATTACTATGAAAGAATGAAAAGTTTCACTTTGTTCTGTTTTACTTTTCTACTCTTCTATTAGAATTCGGGGGGGAGGGGGGGAGTCATGAAGATAAAAATATTAGTTGAAAATACTCCTAAATACTGAAAATGGTCAAAAGGTTGCCTCAACAGCACAACAGAGCAGAAATGATTAATATCACAAATGGGAAGAAAGGGTGTTTGGGTTTTTTTCTACATACTAATACTCAGAGTCATAAAAGTTTACTGATAAGGATAGGCTGAATATTCTCATCAGTACTTGAAAAACTAATTTTAACTTATCTCCTAATCCTCCAAGCAACACATTTCAATAGCCACTTTCAACTCAGAATCAGTCAGTGCATATCCTTTCTCCAAACACATGGCTCTGTTCAGCTACTAATTGGCTCTGTTCTAACCCGTCCTTCTCTATCACTGTTTTCTTTTTTTTTTTTTTTAAGTCCATTCACTTGCTTTACCAATATAAACAAAAAATTAAATCAAAGTATTCAAGAAATTACTTAAAAGTCTTCCTCAAGCATGTCAGAGATCTTACTACTATAATCAATATTCATAACAGTTTTTATTACAGAGTAGGTAGTACAATGTAGAAGAAAGAACGGGACTAAATCACAGTGTGTTGGGGCAAGTTATCTGCCTCTCCAGTGTCAGTTTCCTTATAAGTGAAACAGGAATAATTATAGAACCTCAGGGCTGCTGTGAGTATTAAATAAATTAATGCATGTAAAGATTCATCTGACTCCAAAGGTATTGCTCTTAACTACCAAGCTTAGTGGATTATTCCAGTAGGAGAAATATGGATAAGAGGGTTTTAATAACAGGCTTTTAAGACAGCTGGTTGAAGGGCAATAGGATGGCTCCGACCATCTTTAAGAAAAGGAAGAGTAACTACTGTCTCAGCCCTTATTTCTCCCTGAGCAAATCAAGTATGGTATACACATGACAAGTATAATCAAGTAATGTTATGATAACAGTAGTTATCAAAACTATAAAATATAATGTGTTTGGAATTGGAATCATTTACAAAATAGAGTATCTATTAAATAGCATTTAAAAATAGTATTCCATTTATTGGCTAGTATATTAACTTTATATTATTTTGTTTTGTGATTTCTGCAGTATTTCTTTTTTTTTTTTTTTCCTTTTTGTCTTTTTTTACTGACCGGCAACGGGATCGCAACCCTCAGTGTTGCGCCCGCACCGCGCTCAGCCAGTGAGCGGGAACTGGTCTCCACATGGGATCCGAACCCTCGGCGGGAGCGCCGCTGCGCTCCCAAGCGGCACACTCTCCAGTGCACCACCGGGCCAGCCCTCTGCAGTATTTCTTGAATAAATGAATTAATATATTGGATCACAAATTCAAAAGCACTTTTTTTACACAGTGATTTCACACTCTAAGGCACATCATTTTGCTCTACTTTGATTTTATGTCTCATAATATTTAGTGGATTTTCACAAACTTTATCTTACTCAATTATGCTTAATGAGATGCCCTGTTCTCTCCTGTCTTCTGTAAACGTAATTTTAACACAATTTGAATGATTCAAAGAAATAAAGCTTTTGTTTTCTAATTCTACCACCTTCCAAAAGGCTAAAACTGGGACATATTTCCCACCACCATTTTTTGCAGCAGGTAAGAGTTGGTTAGGAGAGTTATATTCTACCACTTAATTACCATATGTGTGAGGACTACTTTATAATGTTTCAAAAAATATGGAAGGTTTTCAAGAAAAAACAGATGAGTGTAAGAGGCAGGAAAGTATAGGAACAGCTATATTTTTGGATATGCACTTTGAATTTATAACCTCTATTTTGCTTGTAAGCTATAGCACTTACAAATATTAATATCAATAAAATATTTATCAAATATCAATTTAAAACATATCTTGTTATATTAACATTAATATTTTTTGAATACTAATTTTAAAGCATCTTGTTGTCAGTCAAACAAGGCTAACAAAACAAGGGTCAGGACTAAGAATTCTACAAATTTCAGCTTTCCACAGAAAATGTATTTCAAAATTTCATGTGAGTAATTTATAGCAAGTGGTAAAAGAAGTATCTCAGCTGATCTTAATTGTCACAAGTTCAAAAGGATCCCCAGGTTATTCAGACTTTATAGATCACGAAATACGGTGTGCCCTTGCATTGTTATGAATTGCTACATCCCTCAAAATAACAAATATTACAGGGCTGGCCGGTTAGCTCAGTTGATTAGAGCACAGCCTTGTAACCCCAAGGTCATAGATTTGGATCCCCACACCAGCCAGCTGCCAAAACAAAAAAAAGTACATATTACATATCAGATTAGACACAAATATATAGAACAATGAACACTGAAATACTGTCATTTAGACCATGATTATATAATAAATTCTGTAACTTATAGAAATGGAGCTTACCTTAAAAAGCGTGACAGTGATTTCAATGTTTTCAGGAACAGGCCACACAACAACACCACGGTATGGATTTTTAATTCCAGGTTGCCAGCTATGAGCCTACCAGAACAAAAATGATAGTTTCAATATGACGTATAAGAAATGCAATGTTAATTTACAAAAGCACACTGACCCTATTTAACTATCCATTAGATCTGTAGTCTCCCTGAAACAATTAGTCCAATAAAACTTTTCAAACATTACGCTTGGTCCATGACAGTTATATTAAATGATAGCTACAGATCTGTATCTGTAAACAAACCTTCACCCCCCCCCCACATATACACATACATAAAAGAAGATGCAAAAATGAGGTGCCTCATGTTTTCAAAAGCTACTATTTATAATTAGATAAAAATATTATTAGGAGAAATATTTTAAAGATTATTTTAGTGACTAGCAACTTTAAGGCAAATTCATTCTTTAAAAGAAAGAACTAATTGTATACTTTGCCTTTAAGTTTGATTCCCACTAAACTGCAATGTTTGTTTGGGACAAGTAAAGAAGAACAACAGTTTTTCCAGGTAATATTTCTAGTACTTGAGACTTTGAATTTTTTTCCTTGTAAATCTTGATTATCAAGGTTCCCTAAGAAACCCCCACCCCACAAAATTTGGAGGTCACCACCATAGTTCTTGTTTTGTGGCATTTCCAGCCTAGCTAAGCTGATGGAAGATGGCATGCCAAGACACCACAACTAACTCTTCATCTCTATGGGCTGTAGGACTTTCCAGGGACATGCTCTGAAGATGATAATAAAAGCAAATGCAGTGCTTTCTATGTGTAAGTCCATGTTCTGAAACTCTGGGAGGTAGTTACTATTCACCCATTCACTCAATTGATACTGTCTCCAAAGTACTGTCCTAGGCACTTGGGTAGTGAAAAACAATCTGCCTTGGTGGAGTTTACAGTGTAGTAGGAAGAGACAGACAAACAAAAATAAATAAGTAAAATATATAGTATGTTAGGTGGAGGTAAGTGCTATGCAAAAAAATAAAGGAGGGAAAAAACGGAGGGAGGTAAGAAAAGGTAATTTTCAATAGTGTTGTCAAAGAAGGCTTCATTAAGAAGGAGACACTTGAGAGAAGTCCATAAGGAGGTGAAGAAAACAGGCATGTAAATACATGAGAAGAGCTTTCTAGGGAGAAGAAACAGCAATTGGAAAGGTACTGAGGCACTTAGAAATTAACAATGAGGGCAATGTGGCTGGAGCAGAGTGGTCAAGAGGAGAGTAGTAGCAGAGATATAACGGAGGGCCCAATTGTATAAAGTCCTGGTAGGCCACTGCAAAGATACCGGCTTAGACTTTGAATGAGATCGGAATCTGAAATCATTGGAGGGTTTTAGGCAGAAGAATGATGAGCTAAGTAATTTATGTTTCAACAGACTCACTTTGGCTAATGTGTCGTGAATAGGCACTATAAGAAGCAGGGAGACTAATTGAGAAGCTACTACAACAATCCAGGCAAGAGCTGATGGTGACTTGGCCTGGGGTGGTAGAAGAGTGGTCAAAATTCTGGGTATATTTTTATATTTTCTACACAGAATCAACAAGATTTGCTGTTTGATTGCATGAGAGAGACAGTAGCCAAGGCTGATTCTAAGGCTTTTGCCCTTGAGCAACTAGAGAAAGAAATTGCCAATAACACATATGAGACAAGACTGCAGGAGGGACAGGTTTGGGAAGTGAGTTCAACAATTGTGAAATCTGAGTTGCCTACTCATACACTGTTGGTGGGAATGTAAATTAACACAGCCATTATGGAAAACAGTATGGAGGTTCCTCCAAAAACTAAAAATAGGGGGTTGGGGGGGCACCTAAAAATAAAACTACCATATGATCCAGCAATCCCACTGCTGGGTATGTATCCAAAGGAAAGGAAATTAGCATTCCAAAGAGATATCTGCACCCCATATTTATTGCAGCACTATTCACAATAGCCAAGATATGAAATCAACCTAGGTGTCCATCAACAGATGAATGGATAAAAAAAAGTTGGTATATATACACTATGGAATACTACTCAGCCATAAAAAGAATGAAATTCTGCCATTTGCAGCAACATGGATGAGCTTGGAGAAAATTATGTTAAGTAAAACAAGCCAGGCACAGAAAAAGAAATGCCACGTGTACTCGCTCATATGTGGTGTCAAAAGAGGGTCTGGATCTGTGAAATGCAGTGCCACCCGGCTCTTTGGCAGGGTCTGTGGGCTTACTCTATCTTGGCTGGCACAGAGGAATTGAGAGATTGCAGAGCTGGTACCCTGTGCGCATCCAGCGTCTGAGTCAACATTTCAAGGAAGTCAAACACGGCAGTTGCTGGTTATTTATAAGGATTGATGTAAGTTGCTCCTTACAAATCATTTATTACTATTTAACTGGAAGTGATGAGCTCATGCCTGAAAAAATAGCCTTAATGAAATGATGGACCTTTGGGGAGTGCTTCTCCTGGAACCAGTTTGTTCTGGATAGTGGAGGGAGGGAGGAAAGGAGGAAAGGAGAGAGGGAGGAAGGGAGGGAGGGAGGGAGGAAGGAAACACAATAATATGTTGAACTTTCAGAAGGAGAGAACAGAACTGTGGTTAGTCCACAGAGGAAAGAGTGTTAGCAAGAAATTGATTAATGGACACAGAATGATTATGTTTTGTAATGATGAACATACTAATTATGCTGATTTGATCATTACACATTGTACACAGATGTTGATATTCAACTATGTATCCCACAAATATGTATAATCAATTATGTTTCAATTAAAAACATAAACTAAAGGGGCCGGCCCGGTGGCGCACTGGAGAGTGCGCCTCTTGGGAGTGTGGCAGTGCTCCCGCCGAGGGTTCGGATCCCATGTGGAGACCAGTTCCCGCTCACCAGCTGAGCGCAGTGCAGGCGCAACACCGAGGGTTGTGATCCCGTTGCCGGTCCCCGGTACGGGCGTGACACCAAGGGTTGCGATCCCGATACCGGTCAGTAAAAAAAAAAAAAAAACATAAAACTATAGATTATCACAAATTTTAAAAAAAGAAAGAAAACGTGGTATGACGCAGATCAAACGTGGGAAAAGCAGGTAATATGGAGACCTCCTAAGAATTGGGCAGAGTAGGAGACGATAGTTTCAGATCATTTTCTCAGGTACCAAGAAGCCTGCTCCTCTAAATGACCTCTTTCAATCTTCAGTCTTAGATCAGGGAATGGTAATTAAATTGCTGAACAAACAAAAAACACAGTCTGCTTGACAAACTAAAACATATTATTTTCAATGAAAAGGAGATAGAAGTGAGCTATTTCCCAAGTTGCTAGTATGCTACCACCTTCTTACCATTCTGTCCAGCATCACTCTCCCCAGCAAAAAAAAAAAAAGACCAACTAAGTTTGAGCACTGGCTTTCTGATTGATATTTCTTTTGGTACCATACAACCTGGGTGAGTTAAGACACTGTAACTGTATCAATTAGTCTAGCTAAGTAGCTGACAATGAGTACAGTCAGTGCCAGCTTTATACATTAGTTAATTAATATATACTAGGTAGAAAATAAAGTTTACTGAAGAGGAAACCAAGGATGTACAAAGTGGCAAACATGAAAAAAAAATTAAATTAAATTAAAGGTGTTCCTATTTTCCACGAATTTACAACTTCCACCTCAAACAGTAGCAATTCAAGAATCCAAAGCAAGAAAAAGAATGAAAAGTCTAATACAGGTAACTAAGGGTAACTAAAAATAGCTATGGTAATAAACATCTAATTGTAGCTAACCCATGGAGACAGTACTAGGAGAACTTTGATCAGTTTTAATTCAGGGTAATAGAGAGGATTTTCCTAGAAAATAATTAGGCACAGAAACACAAATGCAGCTATTTAGCTACATTTAACTATATTTAATATAGTTAGGAAAGGCATGTTTCTTAGTCATTTGCCAACATCCTAGTACAGAAAATGGTAGAAGGGATTAGGATACATTATCCAGGTCCCTTTATTCAGTTTTTTTCTCCCCTTGTATAGTTTTGCTCACTTTTTAAATCACATCACAGATACAAAGGCAGACTTAGGAAAAAGGCAATATTTCTCAATTTAGGGTACTGATTCTATAAAATTCCTTATTTTTTAATTATTTCACATAATACCTTACCTAAAAGACTGGTACCTAGTACAAAACTAAATACTGAGAAACACTCACTTGTTATTTCTGATTCCTGCAAAGTCAAAATATTTCACTGGAAATTTACAATTGCCACATACCTGTTAAAACTGATAATTTTCAATTTTTAAAACTGCATAAACCTATATGTTTAAGATGTCACATATAAAGTCATCTTGGACTTGCTAACATCACCACCATTAGGCAAGCTCTGCAGTTATTCCCTCCCTCTTCACATGGAAGTATGTTGTAAAGGCTGTAGTACAACCGCAGAGCAAGAAAGTAAAGGTGGTTATGCTCTCAAAAAACTGGTGAGGATTTTAAAGCTCTGGTTTCCCACTGGAATTCTCCCATTTCCTTGCAAGCTTAAATTTCTAGTCAGAAAACAGGGTTTAAGGCAACAGAACCACCCTGCCATAATTTTTCTGGTCTATCATAATTACCCTTCTTCCTATTGTCACATATTACACCAAAAAATAACTTATTTAAGCAAATTCAATCAATTGCAGCCTGACAAAATCTTTTTAAATGTCATGACTTGAGGGCCTACCCCATGGCGCACTCGGGAGAGTGTGGCACTGGGAGCGCAGTGACGCTCCCACCGCGGGTTCAGATCCTATATAGGAATGGCCAGTGTGCTCACTGGCTGAGTGCAGTGCGGGCGACACCACACCAAGGGTTGCGATCCCCTTACCGGTCACGAAAAAGACAAAAAAAAAAAAATGTCATGACTTGAGGGCCTACCCCATGGCGCACGCGGGAGAGTGTGGCACTGGGAGCGCAGTGACGCTCCCACCGCGGGTTCAGATCCTATATAGGAATGGCCAGTGTGCTCACTGGCTGAGTGCAGTGCGGGCGACACCACACCAAGGGTTGCGATCCCCTTACCGGTCACGAAAAAGACAAAAAAAAAAAAATGTCATGACTTGAGAAGAGGTGGGGAAACTGCATATTGTGTTAATTACCTATGGTAATTATTTTCTCAATTAAAAATTATTCCGTAATGAGCTCTTTGTATATTTAGCTATAAAAATGGACAGGTACCAAAAGAAAGTGAGTAATAAACTAAGAACTAACCTTTATATTAAATAAGGTAATATGCGCCTTATTATTTTACTGTTAGTAGTGAACTGACTTATCTGGGTGTGTCAGTTCTAAATTTCAATCCACCAATATAAAAAAATAGATAATACAGTACTCAGAATCAGGAAAGATAAATAGTAATATAAAGATGACCAAAAAAGTGATCACTGTGTAACTCAAACTCTTGCCAAACATAGTCAAAAGTATAAACTAGAATATTTTCTGGCCAATACTTGCAGAGATCTCTTGCCACTAAGTGATTTCAATGGCATTTAGCAGCAAATAATGTATCTTCTAAAAGAAAAGCATCAGAAAACAGAAGAATCTTTCAGGAAAAAAAAAATAGTTCCAGTCTTTGGGTTTAATATAACTGACAGCTAACTTAAAAAAAACAACAGCTGGGAACAAGCTTTTTAAAAGAATTCTAAAATGCCATGAATCTCAAGTTTCTCAATTTTTTTTTTAAGTTATTTGCTCACCTTTTACAATAATATCATAATCACTTCCTTCCTAGGTTCTGGAATTGATTTTTATTTTATTTCATTTAGCTATTAAGTACAATTTATGGCAGAATTTTCATAGATACATGAACATACTATGTACATGCTGTAACAAGCTTAACACACTGTGACTTCTCACAAACTTTTCAAAAGAAGTACATCTATAATGTTTCGAGACAAAGCACAATGATTCTAAAGTACCCTGGAGGGATTTGAAATCTTAAGAGCATTAATTTTCATTAACTGTAAAATTAGTCCAACAGAAGTAATTTCTTCTAGAAAATAATGCATTCTGAGAAAACCAACCTGTAGGCTTATATGTTTACATTTCACCATCTGGATTCGAATAATATTTGATACAATATGGAAAAAAATCTGGATCTAACAGAAAAGTTATTTGACTTTCAAAAACACAATTAAATTAAAAAGCATATTTAACATCAAATATGGGTATTCTGAATTGACCTATAATCTAAAGTATTTCACTATGTTTCATAATTTTCTTTTAGAAAATAATTGGGATCTAATTATTAAAAGAGAAAAATCGAGGGTTCCAGTCAAGATGGCAGAATAGATGATCCCCAGCATCACTCTCTCCCACAAATCAACCAATTTACAACTATAAAAATGTAACAACAGCCAAGCTGGGGCCACTGGAGCTCAGGGAAGAGGAGGAGAGACCTACAGAGTTCACGAAGGGGGTGAAGCCTTGATGAAAAAAGAAAAAACTGCTCTGAGAGTTTTGGGCCGTGGCCGCTTTAAGCCTGGAGCTGCAGAGCACATGGGGCAGAAGCAGGCAGAAGCTACAGCTGTGCCCTTCAGATGGAGTTGCTTGGAGGCGGCAGGGGAGAAGAGGACCTTGGTGGCCCCCAGGACAGCAAGATCGCTAATAGGGTTCCCATGGACCCACACAGGAGCAAGGAGCCAGAACAACTGAAAAAGGGGAGCCATTCAAAAGCCAGTGAGTCATCACAAGGGACCAGTGCAGGGAAAGTGTTTGGAGCATGGGCGGTGGGGGAGATGGGCCCACCAGGAGAACATGGGACACAGCAAGGACAGCGATCCGTCCCCCAAACAGTGCAGGACCACTCAGAGGAGACTGTTCGGGAATGCAGAATTGTATGGGGTGCAGTTTGATAAAAAGACTCAGGCCCAAATCAGAATTTCTACACAACCCAGGTGCACCCAGTCTCTGGAGAGCCGGAAGTACCTATAAGGTCAATCATTAAACCCTGAGCCACACAAAAAGTCTTCCCTAGGGAAAGAGCAGCAAAGCAGCAATTTAGCTCAACAACACAGCTCAAGTACTGGTTCCCACAGGAATTTCCCCCGTTTTAGAAGTAAGCAAAGGACATAAAATTAGTTCCAGCCCAGGCACACCACCAGTGCCTCGGGCCCACCAGGGGATCTGAGGCTTGGAGATGGGAACCAGACCACACTCCCACATCGAGGCACACCACCAGCGCCAAAAACATCACCTCCATGTGGGCAGCCCACCACGGCTGCCGCAAAAGTGGCTAGACGTCACAACCACCACACAGATGGTCCACCAGCCACTGGAGTGCATTAACAGAAGGAGAGTCACCAGCAGAGACCAAAGAAAAGAGCAGGATGTCTCTCTCCACAAAGCCCATTCTAGAGTGACAGAAGAAGCATCTACTCTATGATAATATTGGGAGACCTAAACACACCTTTCAGCATTGGACAGATCATCTAGGCAACAAATCAACAGAGTAATCATTACTGTTTCAGAGGGAGAGAAAAAATCTAGGGTTATCAATGGTGGGAGGTGGGATGGAGAGGGGGATAGGGAGAGATTGGACAAGGGGCATAAAGAATAAGTACAATTTGTAACAATATACATACTAGTAATATTGATTTGATCAACATATTGAATCCCAAAAATATGTATAATCAATTATGATTCAATTAAAAAAAGAGAGAAAAATCACTTTCAGTTGATAGCTAAAAACATTTAGGGTCTATCTCTGAAGTTTATAGGTACAGTCATATTCCTCTATCATATTAACCTTATATTAGTTCTTTCCAAAAAAGCTTTAGACCCAGTGAGCAATACTAACTGACGAAGACCCTACGTCTATTTTTAGAATTCCTTCTCATATGTCAACGGATAAGAAAGTATCCAAATTATAATGCCCCAAACTATAAATGTATGCTTTAAAGAAGATGCTGCTCAAGATGTGACGCAACTGAAACTCTTTTATATTGCTGGAGGAAGTGCTTGGCAATTTCTTAAAAGTTAAAAATGTACCTACCCTATTACCCAGTGATTCTATTCCTAGGTATATGCCCAAGAGAAACAAAAACCTCTGTCCCCAAATATACTTGTATGATAATGTTTATAGCAGCTTTATTCACAATAGTAAAAAACTGGAAACAAACCAAATGTTCATCAACAGGAGAACAGATAATCAAAACTGTAATATATTCACATGGTGAACTACTACTCAGCAATAAAAAAATAAACCAAAACACATGATAGCATGAATAAATCTCAAAACATCATGTTAACCAAAAGAAGCTAGGCCCAAAATAGTACTACGTGAAATTCAAGAAAAGGCTAAATTAGTCTATGGTGATAGGAAATCAAAACAAGGGTTGACTCTGAGGTTTGAGAATTGACTGGAAAAGGAACCAAGGAAAAAGGTGATGAAAACAGTCTATATGTTGATAGAAGTGGTAAAGACACAAGAATATATATTGATCAAAACTCAACGAATTGTATAATTAAAATCTGTGTATTAAATTGTATGTAAACCTTAGTGTAATAAAAATAAAACTTGAAAAGATGCCCTTAATAAAGGGGCATGAAAATCAACTACAATGTTTATTGAGAAGTAAAATGAAAAAAAATTTTTTTAAAAAGAAGCCCTTAATAAAAAATTTTAAATTCATGAAATTTTAAAATTTTAATCAAAATTAATAAATTTTTCTTTATATAGGTCTACTTATAGAAAAACCAAAGTCCAATAAATATGATTGTAGTTCCTGTGTACTTTTAAAAATATACTCATATTTATCTACAGAACAGAATTTTCAACATATCTGTAGAATTGTTCCTGAACATTTTAAAATTTTGTTCTACTCCCCACACACAAAACTATCAGTACAAAAAAATTAAAATCTTTGAAAAAGCCAACTCTTTCTCTTCTGCAACCCAGCAATGGACTCAGATAACTCATCACTCCTTAAGTGTGCCCTTGTTTCATACGCCTGGAATCTGAATAAATTAATCCTAGGTACAATTTTGTAAGTGGTACCTGTTTTATCATTAATTCATAACACTCTAGTACAGAGAAGTTAAATAACTTATGTAGCTCAAGGCTACTGTCTTAGTCCATTTCCTCTGTTATAACAAAATATCACAGACAGGGTACTTGTAAAAATCAGATATTCATTTCCTCACAGTTCTGGAGGCTGGAAAGTCCAAAAATAAGGCACCAGTATCTGGTGAGGACCTTCTTTCTGCATCCCCAGAAGGCAGAAGAGCAAAAGGAAAGAACTCCCTCCATCAAGCCCTTTTATAAGGGAACATAATTCCATTAAAGAGGGAGAAGTCCTCATTGCCTAATCAGCTCCTTAAGCCCACAACTCCTAAAACTATCACACTGGCAACACCTGAATTTTGGAAGGGATACATTCAAACCATATCAGCAGCTACCACATCCAATATCAAAACTCAGGCAGCTGGCTACCATTTTAAAAACTGCAGTATAAAAAGACTACAGTGCCTAGTACATTAATCAGAACAAAAACAAAATAGCAAGTAATATTTTAAAATATTCTACACTGGGACCAGAAAAGCTTGATAACTTGACTAAAAGTTGAATTCAATATTTAGGTAAAAAATTTAGAAAACACACTAACCTTAGAAGACTTCCTTCTGCTTCTTCTTGTCCAAACTACCACCAGTTTATCTGGTTGCCTGCCAAACAGGAAAAATAAATTAAATATAATTTAAGCTATATTAAACCAAATTAATAAAGTTTCATTTTAGTGCCTTTAAAAAGGCAAAAATGTCATCTGCTTTAGATTACACAGAGCAGTTACTCTTACAATAAAGCTCTTTATTCAAATATAGTAGATCTTGAATACATACATGATCTAATTTAAATGACTAACATTTTATATTCACATGCTTTCCTAAAAATACTTTAGCAAGT
Organism: Galeopterus variegatus; assembly: GCF_000696425.1. Lineage (NCBI taxonomy): Eukaryota > Metazoa > Chordata > Mammalia > Dermoptera > Cynocephalidae > Galeopterus > Galeopterus variegatus. The sequence continues at coordinate 481,175 of NW_007727012.1, forward strand.
TAATTCGTTGTGACAAACAAAGTAAAATGAAATATTTAGAACTGGTTACTATTCTAAAAACAGAAGCACACACATATCTCCTCCAAAAATTAATAACATACTTCTAACACATTATCCCCTTTAATTTCAAGGAAATAAGCATAAAAATGATGCTTCCAAATATAATTTAAGTCAAAGGGTTACAATGCTTTTGCATCTCTGTTATTTTATGAACAATGCTTATGGTTTTCAAAACATCTGTACAATAAATCATCTCCATTATCCCATAAAAACAATACAGTACTGAAAATAGGCAAGGTACATCCTATTATCCCTATTTTATAAGCTTATAAAACTAGCAAAGTTAAATAAGTAATCAAAAGCTCTAGCAGAACCAAGACTGGAATACAGGTCTTCTAACTCTCAGAACTCTCTTCATCTTCCCCTAACACAAAGCCAAACAAAAATAAAACATTTTCAACTAGTACAACTCAGTTCTCCTTTGTACTTATGAAAAAAATCAAGATTATATTATCAGTTACTTAAATTTTCATTTTCAGGAAAATCTTAGATAAAAGGTTCTCAACCAAGAAATGAAGGCCACTCATCTTGGTCACCTTCACCACTTTCAATGTCTGCTTCCTTTTACCCCAGAATCCCTCACTTTCAGCAGATGACTTTTCCTCCTATTTCATTTAATTAAATATACACACATACATATACACATATACACATACATAAAAGACCATTAGCTCCTTACCCAGTGGATCCACCTACAACCTGTATCGTTATCCAGAGAGAAAGCTGTCCAATGAAAAATATTATTGAGGAACTGACCCAGAATGTAGCACAGAGAAATAAAGTTATGAAAATATTTTTTAAAAAGGTAAGAGACAGAAGATAGATTAAGAAGTACATACACCTAACAGAAACTCCAAAAATTTAAAACAGTAGGAATGGCAGAGTCAATACTGAAGAGATAAGACTAAGAATATTCCAGACTTGAAGGAAGGTCAGAGTCCTTAGATAGAAAATACATATCAGTAAATAAATAGGATCAATAAAAATAAATCTACATCTACATATACTGCAATTAAACTACAGAACTGCAAGAATAAAGAGCAAAAGATAAGATAGATTATGACAAAAGAATAATTACACTAACAGACTTATTAGCAACAATAAAGCCCACAAGCTAAAGATCTTCAAGTGCTAAGAGAAAATAGCTGCCACCCTAGAGTTTTATATCTGGCTAAACTACCATTTAAGAAATGTTTTTAGACGTACAAAGACTAAGTACGAGTTTACAATGTACAGATCCCAGCTAAATGAGTGAAGGAGTAGGATGCAAGAAGCCACATAAATATGGTAAGATGTTAATGCTTGTTCAGTTTAGGTGGCAGACTCCGAAAAAATGCTAGACAAAAAACAAGAGGAAGGTTTCAATAATGAAACTATTTGACTAAGTAATCATCTAAACAAATGTACAATGTTTCTTATGGTGATAATCAGCAAAATGGTATAATTCAGTAGAAAAATGGTAGTTCTCCACCTGAGACTAAGTCTAGTTCCCATCCAGTGTCAGGCTTTCAAGACACAATTGTGAAATTAAACCAGTAGCTTGCTTTGGTGAGTCTTCCCAGAGTGAAATGTTGGAAGCAGTGGCCAGATGCAGAAGTGCTGAATTACAAGTGAAAGAAATGACAGTTTCTGTGAAACATCAGAGTGTTAATCTAAGAATCCATATCAATAGAGAAACAAGCAAAAAACCCTGAAAATAAAAAACAAGAATAAAAACAAAAAACTTTGTTCAACACACAGAAAAACAGAATAGGACAAAGATAGTGAGGACAGGGAGCAGTGCGACAACATTGATAGATGGAGTTGGGAAAAGAGTATGATCAATGACAGCAGCTTAACAGTTGGAACTCAGTAGTCAACAAGTGCAAACTACTTTGTTTGAAACCAGTGATGGCTTGTTGGAACATTTTGCCTAGATTAATACACTAATCTCTTCACTTACAACAGTTGGAACTCAGTAGTCAACAAGTGCAAACTACTTTGTTTGAAACCAGTGATGGCTTGCTGGAACATTTTGCCTAGATTAATACACTAATCTCTTCACTTATGCTTTCATCTCCACATCTCCAGCCCAAGCTTGACTCTCAAATTATATTTCTACAGTACTTTTATGGAAATGCTATCAAATCTTACAGCTTTTACTTATTTATCATCCTATACTGGGCTCTTACAGTAGAGGTACTACCAACTGGCTCTTGCAGGTGGAATTTTACAGGTTTATTTGACCTAAAGAATATTCCATTTTATTTTAGTTTTAATTTAAACTTTTTAAAAAGTTTTTATTTAAATACCTTTAAACAAGGTCTATACTGTCCAGTTTACTAGAGCCTCCAACGCCATCAACTATTTCACACCTGACCAGCTTCATTATTTAATGATCTGTCTGGATGTGATGTGCGTTTAGCCCTGTGACCCCCTGGCATGCTGGATAACATCTATATTCCTCAACATGGTTAAAAGGCACCACCTGACTCCTGTTCTACTTTTCTAGCTGTATAACCTGCAAATATTTCATAGGCATCTTGCTCTCCAACCAAACCCCAAACACATATTACTTCAATTTCTTCCCATCTTTGCATGTTATAACCTTTTTAAAAAACTTCCTCTTACTCCTCTCTACCTGATAATAACTCTTTGTGAAAACTTAACCATTTCTTATTTCATCTTCCTCCCCCCATCCTTCCCCATCCCATATCCCAAACCTCAGGCAAAGTTAATTACTCCTACTGTGTTCCCAGTAATACCCTAGGCATATCTCTATGTTAATAGTCTGTATGACCTGTATTGTAATTATTTATTTCTCTCTCTCCCACTAGTCTGCACCACATTATCAACCTTATCTTACTTATCTTTGTAGCAACTAGTAAGAATGTGGTACAAGGCTGAGGCTCAATGAATATATGCTACTGAGTGAACCTTAAGTTTCAAACATGAATTCCCAATTGGTTAGTTTTAATTGATGAGCTACTAAAGCCAGTAGCTATATAATACATCCTCTCTGCAGCTCATCCGAGTTTTGCAGGAATCCTCATCTTGGCTGCATACTAAAACCTCCTGGGAAGCTTTAAAAATTACTGATGCCTACATTCCAGACCTGGAGAATCTGATTTAATTGCTCTGGGATGCAGTTTTTAAAATTCCACAGGTGATTCCAACGTGCAGCCAAGGCTGAGAACCACTGTTTAATAGGGAGAGGGGTAAGCAATCCCACACCTCCTGACTTGAAACACTAGTAAGACATTAGCTGTTATGGCAGTGAGGGTGTCTCCTCTCCACAACATCTTGCTAGTGCAACCTGAACTGCTGCCTCCTTCTAACTAGACTCTCAGAACCCTCCTGTCCCTCAACTCATCTCAGTGCTTCAGAAAAGGTAAGCTTTTTAGCATACAAAAGCAGGAAGAGTGGGTCTGCTAACATCTATGTCTGATGTTCCAAGAATGTAAATAGAACATGAGTTACTTATTTGAGAATGCCTCCAGAGATGGCCAAACTTTGTGATTCTAAGTCATGTTCACATTTAAAATGTCTTCACTAGAAATCAGTCCACCTTAATGTTATCAGGAGCAAAATGAGGCGGTGTTCTAAAATAAAGAACTGTGCTTTGAGTTATTATTCTCAATAGAAGGGTGCCAATAACCAAATAATTGGCTGACCACAATTAATACTTTAAGCAATAGTGCTGCACTATAAAAGAACCATTAAATTATTTACTTATGCACTCCCAAGAGAGCTGGGACAAAGCAATCGTGGGAGTTTTCTCCAATTATCAAAGGACCTATATTTATGCAATCTACATTCTATCAAAAAAGCCAAGAAAACCTGATAGAACCCAGGTTTCAGAGATAATTCAACAATCACATATTTAACATTTCCATTCCATCGCTTCAGTTTAGTAACCAGGTAGCCCTACATATGAAACACACACATACACACACATATGTATTTATATGTGCTTACATATAAACATTTTATATACATACACAAAATGTACACACACAGTCACACTTCCTGTGAAATCTATCTAAAGGGTTCCATTGGAAAATTTGAAGCCTTCTGGTGGGTTTGTTCAGGAAAGGAAACAATTTAAACATAAAGATTTAACATCTTCTGTACTACCCTTAAAAAAGAATTTGAACCTGAAGGTGGGAAGTTTTCTCAAATTGTGGTACTCATGCTAAATTCTGGAGAGCAGAAGAAAAAGGGCAGGAGACAGAAGTGAAGAAAGGAAAAGAAAAGGGAGCTACAAGGATCCACGGTAGAAGGCAGTTAGCTGTATCTTTCTTTGGCCTGTAGCACAAAAATTTTGTGCCGCCTTCTTTGCTACTAAATGAGCTATTGTATATAAAAGGTAAGTTTAAAGTAAACATTTCTGGCTTAAATTTAGACTCATTTATTCTTTTCTACTCTCTCATCTGTGCCACATGTGTAAGATGAAGCCATAAGAAAAATGCAAAACTGTCACATGAAAATTAGTCTCATTACTTTCCAGAATTATAGATGTGCCTACCATGTTCCTAGCACTATGCTGAACAATGGAGATACAAAGATGAAAGAAGACAAGCTCTGATCCTCTGAAAGTTCACAACTGAGTGGAGAGACAGACAACTAAACCAACTACCCCAGTCTAGGCACAACATTGGGGAACACAGAGAAGACAAAAAGACGTTAAAAAGAAAAGGATCTATTTATAAATATTTCGAGAAATATGCACACTGACAAGAGGCTGCCCAACCACAGAGATTACTTTATTTAGAATTTATACAAACTATAATTTATAGGGATACTTTTAATGTACAGCCCAACAAAAGATGAGTGACTAATTACAGTACATCTGTTTACTAGAAAATTATAGAGGCATTAAAAATACTTTCTAAGAATATCTACAAATATAAGACAACACTTAGGATATCATGTTAAGTTTATTTAATATAGATTTTAATTTTTTTCTAAACTATAAAATAAAAGACACCAAGAAAGAATACCTCAAAATGCTAACTGTGGATTAGGAAGTAAAATTACACGTCATTTTAAGAATATATTTTTCTGTATTTTCTATAATGAATTTATTCTAGGGGAGGCATTTAAATGTGGAGAGGAAGTTACTAAAAATAAATCAATACTTTTAAGTTTGGATTCAATCATGAACAGAATTAAACAATTAAATTAATTTTTAAAAATTTCACTGAATTTGAAGAGCCCTCAGACAGCTAAATTACTTTGTTCTCTAAGTCAATAAAATTGGAGGCATGTTATCTTAACATATGTTCCCTATGGTCTGAGCAAAATTTTGAAATAGGCCCCACTTGACACTGGCATCCCCCACCCCACCCCACCCCTTTTTTTGTAGCCCCTTCAAATTCCTGGATCATTCTTTTTGAGGCATGCAAAATCAGTGTGGCATTCCAGTATGGCTGGCTCACTCATTCTCCTCCACATCAACTAAAATTTCCCTTTCTTCAGGGTAAGTATTGTTAGGAAGGTGTTAAGAGGAAAGAATCTGGGGAAACAATTTGTATTAATTTATGTGACATGAATTTGTGAAAGAGGATCCTTCAAAGATGACATAGTATGTAGAATTCTAGACTGGGAGTTAGGAAACTTGCTTTTCTTAGGTCTGACACTAAGTGACTTTAGGAATGTCTCCCAATTTCTCTGAGCCCATTCCCTAATTTATCAAATGAAAGGACTGCACTAAAACCTCAGCTAGTTCTAAAACACCATGGTTTAGTGACTGTAATATTAAATAGCACTGATTGGTTAAATATTTGGTGGTTTAAAAGTGAAATGAGAAATTCAGGAGGAGTAGGGTAAAAAAATTGTGGCAAGGAGTCACTTCCCTCCTGTCTACTAACCGACAGTCTAGAGTTAGCTATATTATCACCTTTGAACAATATTATAAAAGAAGGAATATGTTTTAGCAAAGCAGTAAACTGACTACCAAAGATTCATACTCCCTGTCCAAAGCATAATGTTAATCCTGGGAGGTGCTGCAAGAAGCCCTCCACCCTTACTCTTCCCCAACCACCATTACCCACCATGTTGGTATTAAGATGGAGCCACATGACACTTCTCACCACTAGAATGTGACAAATGGTCAGTGTCACTTCTGGAGTAAAATGAATAATAAACTAGTATGCTTTTCCCATACAAGCTGAATGGAAAGGACTCTAGAACACAGAGGAGGGCAAAGTCATAAGATAAATGTGCCTGGGCCCCTGAATGACTACATGGAAGGACAGTCAACAAGACCATACTGCCTCTACAGTGAAAAATGAGCAAAAAACTTTTATTAGGTTAAGCCAATTAGATTTGGAGTTTATCTGCTACAATAACCCCTCAATGATCCAGAAAACTCAGTAAATTAAAAATACACACACATATAACAATAAAACAGTTGCTGTCTTGTAGAAGCTTACATTTCAAAGTACTGAGACCAAATTTAACGTTTTTTGTCCTAATGATTTTCATTTATATGAAATCAATGTTTCCAAAGATAAAAGACAGCTATACCTCAAAACTTGTTATTTAGTATTTAAGCCCATGAGCTTTTCCTAAATTAAAAATAAGGAACCATAAGTCTTTAGAACAATAAAAAGTAGAACATATTCCTTTCACCACAGTATCCAAGATACAATGAGAAAAAGAGAACTCAAAAATATTAACACAAAACTTAATGTGAATAGACACTTCACTAAATAACAAGGTTATTCCCTTTAGGGGAAAGGGCTCTTAGCTATAATGAGTATTTCATGGTGAGATGCTACGAATATTGAAACAAAAGGGGGAAAATTGTCTTATCACAGAAATACTCTAACTTTACTATTTCTCAAGTAATTATTTTTATCCTTCAGCAAGTACATCTGCCTTCTATTATATTATCACCGCTGCAGCTCCAGTTAATTATCCTCCTTTATGCTTACTTCACAAGTTACTTAGCAAGCTGTAATAATTAATTCAATAGGGAAAAAAAACCTGTACAAATACAAGGCAAAGTACATATAAAGGATACATTTCTTTTCTATAAAAATGAAGGACAGTTCTAATAATGAGAGATGTAAAACATGTTTGTCACTTAAATAAAAAATGTTTTTTAAAAAAAATTATGTCATTTAAAAAATATTTTCACAGAGTGATTGCTTTTGGTTAAAAATATTTAACTTAGTGATACATATGGGCTTTGTTGACAGGTATTTCTAATACCTATATACCAGAATTTAGGGAGAACACCATTCAAATTGAGGAAGTGCAGTTTTGTATATTTGAGCTGAATGTACTTTTTGACAAGCTGTCAATAAATATATACACATATGTCCATATATATATTTTTTACTGCATTATTCAATAGTATAAAGGATTTATACTTTTTCTAATACAAAGATATTTCTGAGATAAACAGCACTATAACAAATCATTGCTGTACATGTGTACAACATTGTTCTTTCCAAATAACACTTCCTATTTTATTATTTTAGAGTATCACTCATGATGATTCCTTTAATTTAGCATATTATTTACTCTTCTTTTTTTCTAGTCCTGTGGGAACAAGCCTCACATGTTACTAACACAAATATTAGTATTTCCAAGTTATATACCTGGCTCCTTGGAATTGAGGTTAGGAAAAGAAAAGGTGACCATTCCCCAGCCCTCCAAAACACTCATATTCACAATTCCCTCTCAACACACTTCTGTAATTGCTGCAAATGTGTTTTCAATTATAACATTCATCTGTCTTATTTCTATCTGACTTTAAGGTTCTCAAGAGATTTCTCGGTATTCAAAAAGCATTTATGGGAGGGAGGCAGGGAAACAATAGGATAGACAGACAAATCATATGAAGACAGCCAGATCCGGGTTTCAATCCAAGTTCCCCTTCTTCTGGTTGTATCATATAAGCCTCAAGATGTTCCTCATCTGTGAAATAAGAACCTCATAGGACCAATGCAAAGACAAGTGAAGATAATGCATGTAAAGTGCTTAGCTGAGTGCCTGTCTTTCAGCAACCTCTCAAAAAATGTTAGCAAACACTCCATGTGTATGAACAGAGCTGCCAAATTGCTTTGTATTGTCTTCCTCTTAAATGTACTCAGACAACCAAGGATCATTTAAGGAAAGCCTCTAATATAAAAGGCAAGAGGCTAAAAAAGAGAAAAAATAAACTTAAAGGAAACTGAGATAATAAACCATTATGCTCAGATATATAAAAGATATTATTACACCCATGAAAAATACAAAAAGAATATTTAACAAATAGGAAAGCATTCTGGAAATTGTCATTATTTTTCATTAGGAAAGCAAAAAATGAAGAGTTAGGAGATGAAGTTGAGGAAATCTTCCAGAACTAGAATAAAATATTAGAGATTTTAAAGGAGAGGAAATACAAGAAATTCAGATAAATCCAGAAGGTTAAATATCTGACTAATCCCTAGGACCACAGTGAAAAAAAGTCCAAAGATGTCACTTTTGCCATAGGCCTATAGAGAAACCATTCCAAAGTGTAGCAGAACACTGGAGGGTTCCAGGGAGAAAAGTAACTGATGAATTACCAATGTGTTTAACAGTTTGAGGGAGATTTTGATAGCTGACAGAAAAGTTTAGGAATAGTAATAATAGATACATGGGGGGGCAAAAAAATTAATAATTATTAACACAAGGAAAATCAAAGGAAAGAAAATGTGATGATGATATAGGGCTCAGAAGCAAACAATATTTGCTAAGTTGCAGCAAGAAATTCTGATTGAATTCTGACAGAGCTGATAGGGAATGAGAAGATAGGAAAATGGAAGGGTGAGTGTGCTTCAGGAAGGACTTGGTAATAAGACAGCTACATCCTCATCTACCAGATCATCAAACTAGTAAATAAAGCCTATAATCAAAAAGGTAAAAGAAAAGTTCCAAGTATGTTAATGAACAATTAAATACCACTTCATAGCCACCTCATCTACCAGATCATCAAACTAGTAAATAAAGTCTATAATCAAAAAGGTAAAAGAACAGTTGCAAGTATGTTAATGAACAATTAAATACCACTTCATAGCCACTAGGAAGGCTAGAACAAAAGACAGACAACAAGTACTGCCAAGGAAATGATGAAGTTAGAACCCTCATATATTGCTACTGGGATTGTAAAATGGTACAGCTGCTATGGAAAACATTTTGGCAGTTCCTCAAAAAGCTAAACATAGAATTCTGGTTTCTGGTTCAGCATGTAATAAGATTGGAAGTTGCCACTCCTTCCTAACAAGTGAAAAGCTAAACAAATTGAAATATCAAAAACTCTTCTTAGATCTATAGTGAGGTAACAGGACAAACCACTGCCCCTAAAATTGGAGAGAATGACAGGGTAATACAGAGAATCAGAAACCTCTGTGGGAACCAGTGCTGGGGTGAGGAAAACTGATGAACTGTTGAAGGGGAGACTGTTGGCGGGGAGAGATGGGGTCAGGCACACTTTTGTGACTTTTATCTCCTGGACCTTTACCATACTTTCACAGTGAATTATCAGAGAAAAATCCCCTCATCCTCCCAACAGGGGAAGGGGAAAGAAAACATTACAAAATATGCCAGAATATTCTGTTTTTCTTAACAAGGTCTGCCATCAAGAGAAACTGTTTAAACAGAGCCTAACCTGATAGGGTTTTTATCAGAGCCTAACTAACCTAGGGGAAGGAAAATACCCAACCCCATCCCACTTAAGGGTGAGCGCAGGGTGAGGGAAACTGAGAAGCACTTCTGAAGTCCACAGTCCAGAGGCACAGGCTCACTAAAAGACTGAGACCTAATCATAGGTGGTTTCCCCTCCCCCGCCACCTTACCACCACTAAAGGACTATATATGGCAGTTCTTTTTATTCAGAACATTATATCCAGCTATCAAGAAAAAAATTACAAGGCATAAAAGACAAAAAACACATGTTGAAGAGACAGAGCAAGCATCAGAACCACATTCAGATATGTCAGCGATTTTGGAATCACCAGATCAGGAATCTGTGAATTCACCGTGGATTGAAAATAGTTGGGAAAGAAAACTTGTGCCGGTATTGAACATGTACAGACTTTTTTCTTGTCATTATTCCCTAAACAATACAGTGTAACAACTATTTACTCAGCATTACATTTTATTAGGTATTATAAGTAATCTAGAGATGATTTAAAGTATATGGGAGGATATGAGTAGATTATATGCAAATACTATGTCATTTTATATCAGGGACTTGAGCATCTGCAGATTTTGGTATCTGCGGGAGGTCCTAGAACCAATTCCCCACAGATACTGAGGAACAACTTTATTGTAAAATCAAGGGCAGCCACTAAAAAAAGTCAAAAAAGTATAACTGATAAGCTAAGAAGGCGAAGAAAATGAAATCATATAAAATGCTCAATTGAAACCACAAAAGGCAGAAAAAGAATAGAAGATAAAAATAGGAACAAAGAACAACCACAACAAATAGAATACAGTAGCAAATAAGGTAGATATTAATCCAACTATATCAGTAACCACTTTGAATGTCAATGGTTTAAATGTACCAATTAAAAGATAAAGAATGTCTGAGTGGTGCAAAAAACAGGACCCAACTATAGTTTTCTCCAAGAAACCCACTTGAAATATACAAAAGTACTTCAAAAAGTTCATGGGAAGATTTGTATTATCTTTTAATTCTATTTTTCCATGAACTTTTTGAAGTACCCTCATATAGACATATATAGATTAAAAAATAGACGGAGAAAAATATACATGATAACATTAATCAAAAGGAAGCAAGAGCAACTATATTTACTCCAAACAGAGCAGACTTCAAAACAAGAAGTTATCAGGGACAAAAGGAATTACATAATGATAAAGGGGTCAATTCTCCAAGAAGAAATAATCCTTAACATGTATGCATCTAACAAGAGAATATCTAACCACATAAGGCAAAAACTAATACAACTACAAGGAGAAACAGATGAATCCACTATCATAACTGGAGACGTCAACTCCTCTCTATAAGAAATGAACAGAACCAGCAGGTAGAAAATCAGTAAGGACATAGTTGAGCTCAACACCATCAATCAACTAGATATAATCAACATCATTAGACTACTTCATCCAACAACAGCAGAATACACATTCTTCTCAAGCTCACATGGAACATTCACCAAGATAGACCACGTTTTGGGCCATAAAATACACCTTAATAAATTTAAAAGAGAAATCATACACAGTCTGCTCTCAGATCACAGTGGATTTAAACTAGAAACCAGTAACAGAAAGATGCCCGGAAAATCCAAAAATACATGAAAATTAAACAATACATTTCTGAATAACACATGTGTCAAAGAAGAAATCTCAAGAGACGTCGGAAAGTATTTTGAACTCAATGAAAATGAAAACACAACTTACCAAAAATTTGTGGGATGCAGTGAAAGCAGTCCTTAGAGGGAAATCTATAGCACTGAATGCATATATTAGGAAAAAAGAAAGATCTAAAATCAATAATCTAGATTTCCACCTCAGGAAACTAAAAAAGAAGAGCAAATTAAACCTAAAGTAAGCAGAAGAAAAAAAAACCAATAAGAATTAGAGCAAAAATCAATGAAATGAAAACAGGAAATCAATAGAGAAATAACAAAACTAAAAGCTGATTCTTTGAAAGATGAATAAAATCAATAAATCTGGCTAGGAAATGAAGACAGAGGATACAAATTACAGTCATATGTCACTTCACAATGGGGATATATTCTGAGAAATGTGTGAAATGAAAACAGGAAATCAATAGAGAAATAACAAAACTAAAAGCTGATTCTTTGAAAGATCAATAAAATCAATAAATCTGGCTAGGAAATGAAGACAGAGGATACAAATTACAGTCATATGTCACTTCACAATGGGGATATATTCTGAGAAATGTGTCATTAGGTGATTTTGTCATTGTGCAAACATCATAGAGTATACTTACACAAATCTAGATGGTATAGCCTACTACACACCAAGGCTATATGGTATGGCCTATTTCTCCTATGCTACAAACTTAGAGCATGTTACTGTATTGAATACTGTAGGCAATTGTAGCACAATGGTAAGTATTTGTGTATCTAAACAAAGAAAAGGTACGGTAAAAGTATGGTATAAAAGATAAAAAATGGTACACCTTTATAGGGCACTTACCATGAATGGAGTTTGCAAGACTGGAAGTTGTCAGTGAATGAGTGAATGTGAAGGACTAGGGCATTACTATACAGTACTGTAGACTTTATAAATACTGTACACTTAGGCTACACTGAATTTATAAAAAATATTTTTCTTTCTTCAATAATAAATTAACCTTAGCTTACTGTGTTTTACTTATAAACTCTAATTTCTTTTAACTTTTTTACTCTTTTGTAATAACAGCTTAAAACACAAACACATTGTACAGCCATACAAAAATATTTTCTTTCTTTATAAGCTTTTTAATTTTTAAAGTTTACTTTATTCTATAAGTGTTTTCCTATTTTTAAAATTTTTTATTCCTTTTCTTTTACTTTTTAAATTTTCTTGTTAAAAAGTAACACACAAAAACACACAGTAGCCTAGGCCTAAATAGGGTCAGGATCATCAAGACATCAGCAGGCAATAGGAATTTTTCAGCTCCATTATAATCTCACAGGACCACCCCATCATATAAGCAGTCTGAATACTATGAACAACTCCATGTCCACAAATTTGATAACCTATAGGAAGTAGATCAATTCCTTGAAAGACAGAATTTGCCAATACTCACACCAGAGGAAATGGGACAATCTGAATAGGCCTATATCTATCAAAGAAATTGAATCAATAATTAATATCCTTCCAAATACAATAACCTTCCAGATTGGTTCACTGGTGAATTCTACCAAACATTTGAGGAAGATATAAAAAATCTCTTCCAGAAGATAGAAGCAGAGGAAATACTTCCTAACTCATTCTATGAGACTAGCATTACCCTAACATCTAAACCAGACAAAGACATCACAAGAAAAGAAAACTGCAGATCAATGTCTCTCATGCATATAGACATAAAAATCCTCAACAAAATATAAGCAAATCATATCCAACAATGTGTAAAAAGAATTATACACCAGGACCAAGTGGAATTTACCCCAGGCATGCAAAAGTGGTTCAACACTTGAAAATCGATTATTGTAATCTATTACATCAACAGGCTAAAAAGGAAAAAAAAAAATGATACTATCAATACATGCAGAAAAGCATTTGACAAAATCCAACACCTATTCATGACAAAAACTCTCAGCTAACTAGGAATACAGAGGAACTTCCTCAACTCAATGAATATCTACAAAAACCTACAGCTAATAATATAATTACAGCAAGAAACACAAACCTTTCCCATAAAGATCAGAAATAAGGCAACGATGTCCTCTCTCACCACTACTTTTCAACATGTACTAAAAGTACTAGCTAATGCAATTAAGACAGTGACTAGGGAGCGAGAAAGAAGAAAGTGATAAGGCAAATGCCAAAATGTTAATAATTCATAAATCTCAGTAAAGGCTACAACGAGCTCTTTAATCCCCCACCCCCACCTCATGAACAATGTTATTTAATATTCGAGTTATTTTCTCATAGCCTCAGTACTAACCCTTTACCTTAGGTGAATACCAAAACTACCACCAAGTACTTTAGCAACAAACTTCCCCTTCTATAGTGACACATATTTAATCACTTCTACTAGTCAACATTAATGCTACCAAACTCACACGTAAGTGTTTAAATATTTCAACCTAAAAAAAAAAGGTCTGTAAAGGTCTGTGTGTATATGTGTGGGAATGTGAATGCTGGGGGAAAGGGTGATAACTAATGATCCCTAAAAGCTCTGCAAACCAGAAAGGTTAATTTTTACTCTAGTTATAATAGCAAATTACGCAAGCTTGCCCTCAGGAATAACTACAATGTGTTGCAGTGATTTTCAGGAGGTTCAAGATTTGGGCTTTCCATTTGGAAAGAAGTTGTGTTTTTAATTTAAAATGAAGTTTGGAAAAAAAGCATCAAATACTATTACTAGTATTTAACTTTTTTAGTAACTATCAGTTTAGAGAGAGGAGTAAAGTGTTTTAAAAAGTCATATGAGAAAAAACACAAGCTCATACATGAACAGACCACAAAAGGTATCAATTTTCATTTCTGTATCCATTTTCTAACAAGAAAAGATATTACCCTAGTGAAGAACTCTAGGAGGTGAAAATGTTTTAAAATCATAAAGAAAAATACATTACTACTTCTTATGACAAGACACAAACTCATTAAATGTGGTAGCCACTTGTATTACAATTCTATCAGAGTTTTGGGGGGCTTTTTGTTTTATTTTTGATTCAAACTTCCACCTCATACTTACCTTTTCCATGACTACATAAAACCTAAAATAATAAATAACATAAAGCTAGTATGACTTAAATGTGTGACTAGTGAGTATTAAAGGCATTAATATATTATCCCAAGAAAACAAAATATGCAAGTTTTCCCAATAAGTCACAATCAATGTAATTGATATTACAGCTACCACCATGCATCTTCTCATAACAAAATTAGTATTTAAAATTTGCCCGTTTAAAATGTGTAGATGTCTTAGTCTTTTAACTCTTATTTAAAATTACTTTATAGCAAAATTGTAGTTATAAATAAAAATGTAGATTTAAAAAAAAAATCAAAGACTTTAACTTAAAAGTTTTAAAAGTCCAGAGATTCCAAGATATCAGCAATTAGAATAGCAGTTAGTTAGATTAGAATAAGTTAAAGGAAAAGAACCTATCATGTTCTTCCAAGGTGGAGGGGAGGGAGTTATGTCATTTATCCAGTGTCAAAACCCTGTAAAAGATCAGACACTAGAGTAGATGAGAACTAGAAAAGGAAGCATCTTTGTTCTTTCCCTATAAACTTTGTACAGCCTCTTCAATTCCTACCTGCTTTCTCCCAGTTTGTTCACTGCAAGTCATGTTTTACCTTTTTTCTCAAAAATATCTCTGAGTTCAGAGCCTTACCAAACCTACTTCCGATCCTCCTTCCTCTTCTAAAAGCACTGGGCTGCAAAAGTCCTGACAAAAATAGAATTTTTGAGAGCTACAATTTAGCTTGGAGATCCTGTATGATCCTTTACCTTTATAGATGTGTTCAGCTGAACAGCAACAGGGCCAGATGAGACACCAGGGCTCCTGAAATTAAATGTTCTTTCATCTTGCAAGTCCTGCTTACTTAAGGAATATAATATTGAATTGTATGCTCCAGGTTGTCTCTGTCATTTTACTGAATCCTAAAATCAACTCAGAATCCCCAAAATCCTGAATACCTCAATCTTGGAAAGAATTTTAAAGATCATCTAGTTAACTAAGCACCTACTTAGTCTAGATACCGGAATCCATTCTGTATTATGCCTGCCAAGCAGTTACCCAGGTCCTCCAGCAAGAGGGAAACCATTGGCTCCACCCAGACTGCCCAGGCTACCTTCAAACAGCCCTGGCTATTCTTCCCTATTTTCAGGGAAACCTGTCTCCCTGTAACTTCTATCAATTGGTCCTAATTCTGCCTCCTGGTGCCAGGCAGAATACAACTATTCTCATTTCCAAGAAGAGTCTTTCTAATACTTCAAACAGCTACTCTGTCCCTAGAGTATTTTCTCTTCTCCAAGTTAAATATCCCCAACTCCTTAAACCCAGCTTTCTGTAATTTTGAAACTACCCATTTTACTCACTTTCAGCTGAACACATCCCAACTTGTTTATAACAATCTTAAACGTGGATGCCCAGAACTGAACAAAATACTCCAAGTGTGGTCTGACTGAAGGTGAACCATTAACTCCCTTTCTTAGAGATCTCCATTAATGCAGCTTAAGACCCCATTTGTTTTTGGTTTTTTTTTTTTTTTTTTTTTTTTTTTTTTTTTTGCCAGCCACATCACATCAGACTCACAGCAAGCTTACCACTTGACTAAAACCTTTTATTTGCACATTAAGTCAAATCCCATCCACTAGACACTTATATACCAGGAATGTTTTAAACTCAAGTGCATGACTTTGTATCTCTGTAATTCAATATAATCTTGCTAAATTCAGCTCATGATTCCAGCCAGTTGAGATCTTTTGGGATCCTGGTTCTTGAGTCCACTGTCCTCATAGCTCACCATGATCTGCAAATTTGAAATGTATGCCTTCTATATTGCACACAAGTAAAGTAATTGATAAAAATAAACAAGACAGAGACAAACACCAAGCCATGTGGTAAAGCTATAGAAATATCTCTTTGGACTTAAAATAATAAACTATCGGGCCGGCCTGGTGGCGCAGTCGGTAGAGTGTGGCACTTGGGAGCGCAGCAGCGCTCCCGCTGAGGGTTCGGATCCCATATAGAGACCGGTCCACTCACTGGTTGAGCGCGGTGCCAGCACGACACTGAGGGTTGCAATCCCGTTGCTGGTCGCGGTCCAGGCGCGACACCGAAGGTTGCGATCCCGTTACCGGTCACGAAAAAAAAAAATAGACAAAAAAATAATAATAATAATAATAATAAACTATCCAGTTTCTAGTCCATATATTTTCCATCTTGACAGTAACACCAGGGAACTCATCAAACCCTTTACTGAACTACAAATATGATATGTTTATCACAACTTGCTTCATCTCACAAAGGAGCAGACCTGTCAAAAAATGAACTCCGGTTCGTCTAACATGACTTTTTATTAGTGATACCACACTGGTCTCTTTATTAGCTGCTTATAAAGAAACCAGGATTTTTGTCATCTGTTTTAGAATCTTCCTAAAGCTCAATATTAACTTGTTTAGTCTACAACTTGAAAATATACCATTAAAAACATTACACTTGCCCATATCTCGATTCCCTCCCCAGACCTTTCTTGATCCTGTTGGTCCTTCAAAAAATTACCAGTGAAAATGTAGATTTTTCTTCTCTTCCTTTGAAGTTTATGAATAAAAAGCCCTTAGTTGGGTGATATTTATTTTTATTTTTATTCTTAAGCTCACCTTTCACTCTGTGCTTATTACTTTTTCTATGCTTATCGAATTACATTTGAAAGCTATAGATTTTTGTAGCCCTTAGTTTGGTGCCAACTTAGAACTGTAGTGGTATTTCATCTGGAATCCAACTGTTTTTTCAATGCTTTTATCTAGCTTGTATTTTTAATGTGTTATCTTAATTTGGGTGCTAATATTCAATATCTCAAAATCTGCTTGTTCATACAGAACAAATCTGTGATTCATACCACATTTATTTGTTTTCAAAAATATAAATTAACTGCTAACAACAAAAGTATATTCTCGACGGAAAATGGCGGCGGGTCTGGAGCGCCCGCGTCAGGAAACAGCGCGATCCTGAGAGCTGTGTGCTGTGATACCAGAGTATTGACT